>NC_139967.1:1502500-1537500 GCF_963993115.1 Abramis brama | reverse complement strand
ATCAATTACATACAAATGTTAACTAGTTGATATCGACCAATCACAACACACTGCTCCAGCCGACCAATCCGAGCACAGTGTGCTTTTCAGAAGGAGGGGCTTCATAGAGACAGGAAGTAAACAGAGCGTTACTGACAGACTGGGAAGAGAGGAGCCGCAACAATGGAGAATATGAGGAGAATAATCAACATTCAAGCAGGAAAACCTGTTCTAGTAGAGCCTGAAACAACATCAAGACTTAATATGGGCTCTTTGAAGGATGTTAATGAGCTTTCTGTGTTCCTGTAGAAACCTGGCTCTCGGTGGAGGGCTGTTGCTGCTTCTGGCCGAGTCTCGTTCTGAAGGGAAGAGCATGTTTGCCGGCGTGCCGTCGATGGGAGAGAGCTCTCCGAAACAGTACATGCAGCTCGGCGGACGCGTTCTGCTCGTGCTGATGTTCATGACGCTGCTGCACTTCGACTCAGACTTCTTCTCTGTGAGTCTTTTAAAGTCTTTTCTTCCCTATTGTGCCGTATATATCCGAGTGAAACGATTCTGGAACGAGAACAAATGTGGGCGGGGCTTGATTTTATCCGAGGGGAATTGAGTGGATGGTTGTGGTTTGCTATATGTGACCCTGGACCACAAAACCAGTCATAAGGGTCTTTTTTTTTTAAATTGAGATGTTATACATCATCTGAAAGCTGAATAAATAAGCTTTCCATTGATGTGTGGTCGAGATGCAACTATTGTAAATCTGGAATCTGAGGGTGCAAAAAAATCGAAACATTGAGAAAATCTCCTTTAAAGTTGTTCATTTATGTTGGCGATTGTGCTGCATTCACTCACACAGATACATGTTTGATATATTTACAGTAGGAAATTTACTAAATATCTTCATGGAACATGATCTTTACTGAATATCCTCATGATTTTTGGCATATAAAAGAAAAAGCGATAATTTTGACCCGTACAGTGTTCATGACGCTGCTGCTCTTCGACTCAAACGTGACTTGACTGGATTTAATAGGAGAAACTGTGAAAACACGAGTAAAACTAATGATTATCAGTTTAAACTGAAGCTTAGACTCGATATAGTGTTTCTTACAACTCACCAAAGATCCAGTGATCATGGATATTGACACGCAGCTGGAATCATGTTTATATGAGCCGGATTTCAACGCCGGGGAAATACATAAAGCAAATTTGCCTGTGAACACTTTATATAATTACAATATAGGTCTAAATCCATGTGATCACTCATATCAATGTTATGTATATCGTCATATCGTCCAGCACTAAGACGTGTGTAGCTTTTTGTCAGTGTTTATTTAAAAACATCCAATTATGCAGAATATACGATATAATATACGGTAAATATTTAATTGAGTTATCAATACAATATACAATACAATATCACTAAATCACATATATAGGGTGTGATTTTACCCCTAAATTCAGCATATTGACACACAATGATAACTGCAAATCCACCGTTCGCTGCCTGGATCCATGAATTGCATCTTCTCTGTTCTGTATCTTTCTGCAGTCTGGAAAAATATACCTATATTAGTACAGTCAACCTCAATGCTTTTTCCCATTTTAGATGTGCTTTGTGTGTTTTTCACGGCATTCGCACTGAAAACCAATACAAATACCAACATAACCTACTACACTAGCCAAAACGTGTGTGTTAGCAGCACAGTGTTAGTACCCGCAATGCAATGCACTAAATCTGAACTTCCATTTCTAATGACAGGAATAAACCAACCATGATATTAACCACTATGTTATTTATCTGTTGCCAAATAACAGTTTAGAAATTTGCACACAAAGTTGGAAAATAACATTTGTATTTCAGACTAAATTAAATATGCATCATATGTACACATTGTTTTCCTTTTTTATATATATATATATATATATTTTTTTTTTTTTTCATATAGTTGGCCTTATACAGTATATACTGTGTACTTCAGATTCGGAACACAGTCTCAAATTTAATTTTTCATTTTTGACAGAGAAAATGTCTCTTTAAATGTCTCTCTGTGTTTATTTAAAAACATCTGATTATGCAGAATATACGATGGTAAATATTTAATTGATGAGTTGTCAATACAATATTTAACAATACAATATATAGGGTGTGATTTTACCCCTAAATTCAGCATATTGACACACATGATAACTGCAAATCCACCGTTTGCTGCCTGGATCCATGAATTGCAGCTTCTCTGTTCTGTATCTTTCTGCAGTCTGGAAAAATATACCTCAGATTTCTTGTCAAATCCATTTATACAGTCAATCTCAAAGCTCTTTCCCGGTTTAGGTGCGTTTTGTGTGTTTTTAGCGGCATTCACACTTAAAACCAGTGACGTCACACACTGTTTCTGCCACTCAGTGTTTCTGCCACTCAGTGTGTGAGTCATATTAGAGTGATTTCTGAAGGATCATGTGACACTGAAGACTGGAGTAATGATGCTGAAAATTCAGGAATAAATTACACTTTACTGTATATTCACATAGAAAACAGTTATTTTAAATTATAATAATATTTACAAATTTTACTGTATTTTTGATCAAATAAATGCAGCTTTTTGTGACTTAAGAAAATAAATTAAAAATAAGTTTTAATTATTCCAAACTTTTGCGAAGACCAACACTGTCATACCAATGAAAAATATATATATTTTAACTAATAATTAGTTGAGAAGGAAGTCAAACTAAAATAAAAAATAAAAATCCTTCCTAAAATTAGTGTTAGTGGAGTTTACTGAGCGGGTCTCAGTGATGATGATTCTTTTATTTATTTATTGGGTGTTTTTGGGGGTTTTATATTTATGTACATTGTTGGTTATTTGTGTGTACGCATGTTGAAACGCATGTTCCCCATGGGGATAATAAAGTAATTAATCAATCAATCATAAACTGATGCTGCCAGAATCTGAACATCAGATCATCTCAATGTTCTCATCAGTGTCGTTCAGTTCTGGGTGTTTCCACTGTAAATCAACCAAACCCAGTTAACAAACTCCAACAAGCCAGTTGAGCAAACGCCCAGAACATCTCATTAGTGTATCGTAACACAACACAACAGCACACCTGTTTTCAACACTGATAATAATCATAAATGTTTCCTGATCATCAAATCATCATATTAGAGTGATTTCTGAAGGATCATGTGACACTGAAGACTGGAGTAATGATGCTGAAAATTCAGCTTTGATCACAGGAATAAATTACACTTTATTATATATTCACATAGAAAACAGATGATTTACATTGTAATAGTATTTCACTGTTTTTACTGTATTTTTGATCAAATGAATGCAGCTTGATGAGCAGAAGAGACTCATTTAAACATTAAAAAATCTTACCGACCCCAAACGTTTGACTGGTAGTGTGTGTGCAGATTTTATACAGCACATATTGTTTAAAAGCCGCTTCACAGTGATTGGACTGGAAACTCTGAAGCTTTGAGTTTGGAATGAGTGAAACTGGACACTGGAGCTTCAGATGACCGTGTTGAAGAGCGAAGACGAGTTTCTGACATGCGCTCTGAGATCCTGAACCCAGGAATCAAATGTCACGCAGAGCCTTAAACACTCATTCATACTCATACACAGATCCGTGTGTCTCCATAAACACTAATACTTCTGTGCGTTCACACCAATAACTCTGAGATTTCACTGCTCCTTATACTTCAACTACGGGTGATTCATAGGGTCACATAAAGCTGCATTAACATCGCTATTTTTTTATTATTTTTTTGTTGCTTTTATTTGGTTCATCTTAAGTCTTGACAGAAATTAACAATAACGTAAATATAGTAATATAGTATAAATAGTATATATGAAGAGTTCAGATGCAAAAGCCTCTAAGTGCCGTCTGAAATTTTCTTCTAGAATGATTATTTTTATAAAGCTTGTATATTTAAGTTCAGTACCTATTAATTGTCATTTAAGTGAAATTACTGAACTTAAATATACAAGCTTGATAAAAATGATCATTCTAGAAGAAAATTTCTCACTTAGAGGCTTTTGCATCTGAACTCTTCATATATATATATACATATAACACACAACCATACCTTAATTCAGATTAAGAAAAAAGAAAACACCAGGCAAGTATAGTTATACACACACAATTATAATAATATAAGGAGAAAGGGGGGCTAAGTATTAAATAAATAAATAAAAATGTAAGATTTAGTTGAATATCTCCTTAAAGTATTCCAGGAAAGGGCTCCAGACTTTGGAGTTTGTTTAGTTTTGCCTTTTGTTTTATTGCGAACCGAATCTTTTCCATCTTGAGAGTCCAGTCTCCTTCATTTATACAGCGCTTTAACAATACGGACCGTTTCACAGCAGCTTTACAGTGAGAACAGGAGATTACAGGAACAGAGATCAGGCTTTACAGCAGATCTAGAATAAAGTTATTGTCCAGATAAAGTTAGTTTGATTGATTCACTTCCGTTGTAAAGATCATTAGTTATTAACTTAGGGGGCGCTAACACACACCATTCTAACAGAAAAAATATATATAATGTTATGTTTATTTATGTTATGTTATATTTAATGAGATTAATAAGCAATTTTTTTGCTGGAAACATCACAAGTTTGTTACAATGTGGGGGAAAAAAACACTATAAATTACATAAATAACCCTAACCTTTTTCTTTTATGCCAAAAATCATCAGGATATTCAGTAAAGATCATGTTCCATGAAGATATTTTGTAAATGTCCTACTGTAAATATATCAAACATGTATTTGTGTGAGTGAATGCAGCACAATCGCCAACATAAATGAACAACTTTAAAGGAGATTTTCTCAATGTTTCGATTTTTTTGTATCCTCAGATTCCAGATTTACAATAGTTGCATCTCAGCCAAATATTGTCCTATCATAACAAACCACACATAAATGAAAAGCTTATTTATTCAGCTTTCAGATGATGTATAAATCTCAATTGCACAATATTGACCCATGTGACTGGTTCTGTGGTCCAGGGTCACATATAGCAAATCTCAACTGCTTCTCATGATGTACCTGTATAATCGTCCAGCTCTAATCTGCTAAATGTGTCTATAAGGCATGAAGATATTATAGTTTCCGCTGTTTTGTGTTCCAGATTCTTCAGAACATGGTGGGAACGGCTCTCATCATCCTCGTGGCCGTGGGATTTAAGACTAAACTTGCGGCTCTGACGCTGGTGGTCTGGCTTCTGGCCATCAACGTTTACTTCAACGCTTTCTGGACAGTGCCGGCATACAAACCCATGCATGACTTCCTGAAGTACGACTTCTTCCAGACCACGTCTGTCGTCGGAGGCCTGTTGCTGGTGGTGGCGCTCGGCCCGGGCGGCGTGTCCATGGACGAGAAGAAGAAGGAGTGGTGAAGACGAGAAGAAGAAGAAGGAGTGGCGAAGACGAGAAGAAGAAGAAGGAGTGGCGAAGACGAGAAGAAGAAGAACACGGCAAAAAATGCTTTTCTTACTTAGTATTTTTGTCTTGTTTCCAGTACAAATATCTACAAATTCTTAAATCAAGATGCATTTACTAGATGAGAAAAATGACATTAGATATTATGTCTTGTTTTCTGGGGAAATAAATCAAAATTGAGAGTTGTTGCTTAAAAAAAGCTAAATGATCTGCCAATGGGGTCAGAAAAATAATGTTAATTCAAACAGAAACAAGATTATTTTTCTGACCCCATTGGCAGAACATTTAGCTTGTTTTAAGCAACAACTCTCTTCATTTTGATTTATTTCCCCAGAAAACAAGACATAATATCTTATAGCATTTTACAACTTTAGTAAATGCATCTTGATTTAAGAGTTTTTAGATATTTGGACTGGAAACAAGACAAAAATACTAAGTAAGAAAAGCATTTTTTGCAGTGAAGAAGACGAGAGTTTTTCAGAACAACACGTTCATTACATCCACTTCCTTTTTATTTTATGCATATCAGTTTTATTCACCAAACGCCACTGATTGCAACAAGTTCTTGTCTCAGTTTTTGCAAACGAGCATTAAAATGAGCCGAAAACAACATAAAACTCTATAAAAGTGTGATGGAAATGCAAATTACGTCACTTCCTCTTTGAATGCATCAGTTTTATTCACCAAACGCCACTGATTGCAACAAGAACGCCATTTATTTTGTTCACTTCAATCACGTTTTCTCGCATTAGTGTTTCTAATTTACTGCTGGACGGGATGTTTCTGGTGTTTAAAAGCGCTGTTGAGAGATATAAGTGTGTCAATAGTCTGTGAAATGGACTGAACGGGTTGTGAATGACTGATGGAGCAGATCATCATCATCCTGGAGGCTTTATAAGTGTTTGTGGTTTGATTTGTCAGAAACTGCCATTGGAAAACGTTCCTAATGTTGTGCATCTGAACTTCGTCTCAGTCTCGAGTCGTATGTGAAGTTTAGGACGAGAGCTCCTATTCCTCAACTTGATTTATTGTCTTGCTCAAGTGTTTTCTGTTGATTTATATAAATATATATTAAAAAAGCAATTCATTATATTGATTTTTCAGATGGTTATATTGTATTTTTGATTTTCGGATTTCAGATCATGGCGGAAAAATAAAGCAAAACCAACAAATAATTAAAAATGTGTTCTGATATATCTCAGTTCTTTCAAATGAGCATTAAAATTAGCCAAAAACAACATAAAAATCTTTAAAAGTGTGATTTTTGACTTGGAAAGGTCATGCAAATTAATGCAATCTTATGACTAAATTGGCGTTTTTAGTAATTTTGCTAATCAAGCAGCTTCTTCTTCTTCTGTGACTAAATTTTAATCAGTTTCTCTTCCGAGAGCTTTAAACCCGGTTCAGACCTTCAGACTGTTCTGACTCGGGTGATCATGTTAGCAAAATGTTAAAACATGTTAATGTGTTAAATCACGCTAACAACATGTTAGCAATGAGCTAGTTCATGTTAGTTAGAAATGTGTTAAATCATGCTAGCAATTACTCATTTAGCAGCATGCTACCAACATGTTAATCATGCTAGCAACATTTTTACATGTCAATTATGCTAACAGCATGTTAAAAATTGTTAGAAATGAGTTAAACATGTTAACAAAATGTTAATCAGGCTAGCAACGTGCTGAAGCATGCTATTATTAATGTGTTAAATCATTCAAGCAACATGTTATGATAGCAACATGATAAAGCATGCTAGTATTTTTCTCTTTGAGTAAAACCTTCAAACTTTTCAAAGTTATTTTAAACTTTTAGACCAGGGGCCTGTACCATGAAGGTAGCTTAACAAACTCGGGGTTACAGGATTAGTTTTGAGTTGACAAAACCAAACCGATGCAATCAGGCTTTATTGGTACCATGATGCAGCTCATCAACTTTCTTTGTCAACTCAGGCTTTGATCCTTAAGCTATGATTACTCCACGCGCGCGTGCACATAAAAGAGTGACGTCGACACTGAACAACCAATCGCGGGTAGAGCGAGAGCGATATATTTTTCCGCGGAGGAGCAAGAGATAATCATTCATAATTACGATTAATTTAAATATGTATTTCAACCTCGAAACAATACAGTCTCTGCTGCCAAAGCAAGAGAAGACTGTTGGAGAAAGATTGCTGATGGTTAATGTGTAAGTTAAACAAATACGTTCTATATTTATGTAAAATTATGTATGTATATATGTATGCCTATATGTGTAATATAGCCTATAGATTATTTTTATAATATATAAAAAATGTGCATGTATGTACTAAGAAAGATTAATATTCATTGATTTTTAGATTTTTAGATGCAACCCCAACTCCAAATGTTCTTGGCAGCAGATAAAGACAAAATATAAAAATATAATTCAAAGTGGTTATTTCAAGGAGTTAATTCAAAGAGTATTTACCACAACCTTTTATTACTTTTGTGAACATTTTATCACACTTGTTTGCAGCAAACAGAAATAAAGAATTAAATTCAGAAAACCAGAATACACTGGCGGAGGAGTTGGCTAGGCAATAAGGGACGGCCGATTATGGATGGGATTACAGGTGCTGTACAATCTGACCCTGGTGCTGGCTCCTCTAAGCAAGTAACACTGGGTACGTGTGCAGTACATTACTACTTTTTTTTTAAGATTTAAATATGGCTGACTGTATGTTCTGCAGGGAAATACAGTGTCCCTGTTGAAGCTAACACACACACACACACACACACACACACATACACATACACATACACACACACACACACACACACACACACACACACACACACACACACACACACACACACAGTCTCCCACACAGAGGTCAGTATGCAGCAGACAGAACACCAAACATAACCTGCTTTACAACAGTTATGCTTTACATTGGCCTACTTTTATTTATTAGGGTGAAGCAAATGATGAAGACACTCTGTCTGTGTGTTCTCAGACAGTTGCTGATGTGAATGCACTGGGCTTTTTATTATGGCAAACATTTGAATGTGTGGCATAAAAAAGGGACTGGCCCTTGCACATCTCTTTTGTAGGATTTTTCACAACCTGCCACAGAAACTGAGGCCTCTACCTCAGTGGGCTTCAGAAGAAATGTGTAAGGATTTAAAACCCTTGACATAAATTACAGTCAGTCCTGTGTTTGTAGAAAGTCAAGGAACTTTTTGTGATTTTGATGAGCCTCCAGAAAACTTGTAATGATCATGTTTGTGGTGGAATTATGTTTCAGGTGGAAACCGACTCAGTCAGGGCCCTGTACAAAAGGAGTCTTGAACTAGACTGCACACTAAAGGAGACTTGAAACAGACTGTTCACTAAAGGAGCTGACTGTGAGCTGAGGAGGCTCCAAACAAAATCAAACAGCTGGATAAAACTGATCTCAGTATGTATATAGTTATATAGTGTGTATGTGTATATATATATATATATATATATATATATATATATATATATATATATTAGTATATATAGTATAACTTATTTAACCAAGTAACACTTTAGTATGAATATTTATTAATGCAACTTTCTCTTGCTCTCTTTCTTTCTCCCTCCCATCCCACAAAACCAATAAAACAGTTTGAGACATATCTGCAGTTTCAATGTGCTTTTATTAAGTGTAATATTGTATGGTGATTGCATCTACATCTGCACCAGCTGGGTGGTCAAGTGTGATCGGGTCAGTTTCATCGGGGAGAAGCTGGTTTTGTGTTGTTTCTCGCTCCTTTCTACTGGTGGCTATATTGTGCAGAATGGCACATACAGCCACTATCTGTGATGCCCGCTCTGGTGACTCTGAAGCACCGAACACAGTTGAAATGTGCCTTTAGGATGCCAAAGGTCATCTCTATCTTCACTCTGGTTTTACTGAGGGCCACATTGAAGCAATGCTGTGGCTCTATCTGAGGGTCATGATAGGGGGTTATTGTGTAGGTTTTTCTATCTCGGTTTAAATGAACAGTGTTTTGTACTGTACCAAATTTAACTTGCTTTCCTCAAAGCGCTGACACAACACAGACTCATGGAAAATTTGTAAGACAAGCACTGGAGCCAGGCCATTTGGCATCCAAACTTGATCATATGTTCATGACCACAAGTCGTCTGCAGATGAAATGTTTAGTAGATCATTGTTATATCTGTTAAAGTTACTATTAATTTAAAGATTCATCTCACAGAAAATAATCATCTCACATATTCACATCATCTCTACCTGAACATTAAGACTGTGATAGGACTTCCTATTAACATAATCTGCCTCATGTTCCCCTAGAGCAGTGGAGATTGGAGCAATAGACTGCATACATGTTGCAATGACTTGGGAATCCTATCATAAGATTATCAGAAGAATAATAAAAAAGATTCAAAATAATTCTTAACATGTATTATATTGTATAGTACATTTGTGAAATTTGCTTTTTGAGAAAAAAAAAAAGTGTTCATGTGATGTCACCCTATCAATATATCTTACCGGCAATTTTATAAAAGCCCTCTTTTATGGACATGGTCGATAAATGTCCGGGGAACATTATTAATTAAACTTTTCATGTAGCCTACTCCTGACGAGCGAAGAGGACCACCTTGCGAATGGTTCGACAAACATATGTTTTCCCCTAGCTTCTGTGCGTCACCCACCGTGCAAGAATGTACCACTTGCAAAAAAATAAATAAAAATGCAACGCAATACAATTTGCGGTACAGTAAGTGCATGAATTCGACGTGTTAAATTCTTTATGTGCGGCTCAAGAAGTTCGCAAAGATAAGACATTCCTTCCGCGGAAAATCTGTATCTTTCATACAAGTAACTATCAGTTAAGGCAAGGGGATTTTGTCTGGCTAAAAACTCTTTCTTTACGAAGTGCTCGTCAAACAATTTGCGCTGAGATGTCCACCGGATTTGGAAGAAAAGGTGAAGTCATTGCAACAGACACTTGGAATAAGTTACGTCACCTATATGTTTCTTTGCTGTCAGCTGATTGGTCAAACTTCGGTCTGAGATCTTGAATCCAGAACATAACCTGCCCCGGAGCAGGTTAGCCGTGCAGCATAAGATACCATGGCAACGAACACCGATTAAAGCCAAGCTACTTTCATAGTACCTAAAACCCAGGGTTGGCGGAAACTAAGCTGAAACATAGCTGGCTAGCCACCTAATCCGGCTTCATGGTACAGGCCCCAGGCTTTGTCAAGAAGCCTTCAAAGTTTGTCATCAAACAACGGTGGAGTGAGAAAGGTTCAGAACCGCTAAATCTGCTCACTGAGGTAAACAACTAATTAAAATATAAATGTGAACATTAACATTGCAGAAACATTACATCATGTGGTTCAAAGTGTTTTTGTCCTGTGCTAATGGAATAAATAGAATATAATATGAAGTAAAGCGATTCGATGCACTGATCAGGTTATGATGTTTGAATAGTTGATATGCAATTTTTAATTTAGAGTGCAAGTGTGATTATTTATTTATTTATCAAAAGCTGTTGTCAGATATAATGTTTGCTTTATTGGCCTTTTCCCAGTTTAATTAAATCAATAAATCCATGTTTTTAACATCTGGCCCTTTTTATGACTTTGAATTTCCATTGTATATTCAAGCAGAACTAACAATAATGAATGACATTTGTACTTTGCATTACAGAATGAGAATGTTTCATGAAATGAAATATATTGTCATATTGCACAAATGTTGATGGCACTAACAATAGGCTTTATTGTTTTTAAAAAATACTTAAGACAAAGTGAGCATAATATATTCTCAAACATTTAATTATGTACACCTGAAATTTAACAAGTCTAAACAGGCATTTTTAGTGCTTGATTTTCCACTTGAGAAATGTTGTATGGCTGGATCTGATTGGTTGAACGCGTTCTCGTGAGCGTCGATGCTTTTTAAATAAACGGCGTAATCTGATTGTCTAATCCCGCCCCGTGTGGACGCACCCCTGTTGTTGAGCGTGATCTGATTGGCTCATGTGATCGGGGGGCGTGGCTGAAGACATGTGTGCTGTATCTGGGTGACAGACGCTGCAAGCGAACAAACTAGATTTGGATTCGGATCTGAAAGCATCTTCTCCATAATTCATTTTTATTTGCTGCTGTGTTTAGGTGAGTTCCTGCGTTTTTTTTGGTCTTGTTTTTATGTTCACTATTCATGTGAATATTAATTTGACGTGATTTAGCCTATGTGTTTGTTTACATCTCAACAGGTTGTTGTTCATGTGAACAGTGCTGGGAAATGTTGATGAAACATTGATTTTATTGATATTGTTGCTGATTCTCATGTAATGCTTCTGTTATTTCTGCATGTGTAATAAAAATAGCGTTTTATTTATATAAATGTAGAATTCAAAGTGCAGTTTAATCTATAGTGAGTTAAACTGGCTCAATCGTTTATAGACTGATGCTTTTAATCATCTGATGCTCTGTTAAACTCAAACTCCTTGTGCTTTACTGGCATTTCAGAGGTGAAATAAAATACTCTTAGTATCATCACAGGAGATAACTGATACACACCATGAAAATACTTTTTTTTCACACCATGAAAATACAGATATCTTGTTTTTATGGCACTGACATCAGCTTGAATAAATTGAATAAGTAAAAAAAAATTCATAATATGATTTCACACATAGGCTCTAAAAGCCAGACAGCCCTAGCATATCCAATTTTAGGTAACACCATGTCCTTGTTACATATGTTACATGTACTTACCATAGTAATAACAGTAAATTATGCATAATTACATGCAACTAACCCTCAACCAAATCCTAATCTACATGTAGTTGATTAATATTACTCAGTACTTAAATATATAATTACACTGTAACAATGACACCTTAAAATAAAGTGTAACCCAATTTTACATTCATTTTTAATTTAATGTGGATTTTATGACATTATCCGCATACTATTTTGAATGCAAAGCTGAATTAAAATGTTTTAGTATTATATTTTAATATGCTTCAGCAACTCAATGGGCATGTTTTATAATGAATATGTCTATTTTACATTCTATTTTGCATTCTTTTTTAATTCAGAGCAATTTTATGATATTACTAAAATTTTGAATGCAAACCTGACATGGCATAAATTAACCCTTTCACGCATAGAGGTCATCACTACAGTGGACAGCTATTCAAAAAGAAGTTTCTTGTGTATGCACTGGTTTTGATGGCGTAGTTGCGTATAAACCTGTACAGTGACAAACCAGTCAGAAATGGCAAGTTGTGCCGGAATATCAATCCATTCCTTCTATCCCCATGAGAGTCTTGCAAGTAAAAAATAATTGCATCAAGTAACATCTAAGGAGTCATATCATTGTTAAATTTTCCAAAATTGATTTTAGATTGGGAGGAGAAATCTGATTAATCATCTGTCCACTAAATTGTGTTACTTTACTCGTTACATCGAAGAGTAATCTGATTACATAATGCACATAACTTTTAATGCGTTACTTTACAAGTTACGTGCATTACGTAATCAGATTACTTTTTGATGTAACGAGTAAAGTAACTTTATTCTTTAACTTTATGCAATGTGTTACTTTATTCGTTACATCAAAAAGTAATCTGATTACGTAATGCATGTTACTTTTAATGTTTCTTTACTCGTTACATCCAAAAGTAATCTGATTACGTAATGCGTGACTTTACTTATTACATTAAAAAAATCTGATTACGTAATGCGTGACTTTACTTGTTACATCAAAAAAGAAATCTGATTATGTAATGTGTGACTTATTACATTTAAAAAAAAATCCCCAAAAAATCTGATTACGTAATGTGTGACTTTACTTGTTACATCAAAAAGTAATCTGATTATGTATTGCGTGTTACTTGTTAATTTCCACAGTCTAAAAAAAAAACAATAGATTAATGTAAACTTCAGTCTGAGGTTTTCTCAGAGAGGAGATCTACGGTAGAAATGTGTCCATTTAGTCAGAATTATCAGCTAATAAGGATAAATACTCAGGTAGACTGGAGGGAGCGTGAGCATTTCCTACACAGTCTGAGTTGCGTTTCCACAGAGTTGTACCTCCACCAGATCTTTGATGGAATCACGTCCTCATGTTCTGATATCAAAGACACAAGACATTCACAACTATATGAATGTCTCAGTCTGCTGGTCGAATGGGACAAAACTCAATTGCGTTTGCAGTAGGCTAATTGGTGTTGTATTATATTTCTGGTATTTATATTTTAGAGTTTTCACATGTGAAGGTCTCTGCGCGTTTCTGTCTTTCCGCGTGGCAAGGTAATTTAATTTAAAATTTAACTTTTATCTGACTCCATTTTATCTCGACCTCGAATTTAGGTTATATTGCCCAACTGGTTATTGGTCAATTATATAATAGTTTAGCAATACATTTGATTATTCTATTTAACTCTTTACGTTATATTTTACTAGGAAGCTATGTCGCTCAGAGAGTCTCGCGCCGTCCGTTTATGCAGATCTCACGATCACAAACTCTAACTTAGTTAAAATCACGCAGTTAGTCAGGAATCTAGAATCCCACCAGATGTGCCTCACGCACCATCTACTCTGGGATCTAGTATGGCATCTAGTATGGGGTCTAATCTGGGATCTACTATGGGTTCTAGTATGGCATCTAGTATGGGGTCTAATCTAGGATCTAGTATGGGATCTAGTATGGCATCTAGTATGGGGTCTAATCTAGGATCTAGTATGGGATCTAGTATGGGGTCTAATCTAGGATCTAGTATGGGATCTAGTATGGCATCTAGTATGGGGTCTACTCTGGGATCTAGTATGGCATCTAGTATGGGGTCTAATCTGGGATCTAGTATGGCATCTAGTATGGGGTCTAATCTGGGATCTACTATGGGTTCTAGTATGGTATCTAGTATGGGGTCTAATCTGGGATCTAGTATGGGATCTAGTATGGCATCTAGTATGGGGTCTAATCTGGGATCTAATATGGCATCTATTATGGGGTCTAATCTGGGATCTACTATGGGTTCTAGTATGGTATCTAGTATGGGGTCTAATCTGGGATCTAATATGGCATCTATTATGGGGTCTAATCTGGGATCTACTATGGGTTCTAGTATGGTATCTAGTATGGGGTCTAATCTGGGATCTAGTATGGCATCTAGTATGGGGTCTAATCTGGGATCTACTATGGGTTCTAGTATGGTATCTAGTATGGGGTCTAATCTGGGATCTAGTATAGGATCTAGTATGGGATCTAGTATAGGCCTGTCGCGATAGTCGATAAATCAATTAATCGCACGATTAAAAAAAATGAGCTTGATCATTTTTCCGGCCGCGATCATTCCATTTGCATGCTTGTTTGTTTTCCTCGTCTCTCTCTCTCTCTCTCTCTACCAAAGAGACTGGATGACCACTCTCAGTTCCTTAGTGAACTCTCTTGTCAGTTGCATGGTCTTTTTGGGGAGGCGGCACCGCGGCACTTGTCAGTCACATGGTCTTTGTATGGGAAAGCGCCGGCGGGACTGCTTGCGGCGACTGCCGGGAGAGAGAAAAGACGCTAGTTGTGAGTTGGAGGGAAAAAAAAAGAAAAAGATGGAATTGGTTTCAAAGCCAAACGCGACAGCGAGCTCGATCTCATGAAAATGCGTATCTATACCACGAATGTTATTTCTCGTGCCATTTATACGCCAAAAATAGTTTTTGCGTGCATATGATACGCACTTTATGGCGTGTAATACGCACGCACTCCTCACCCCTAATCCTAACCAAGTATTTTCAGTGCGTAGCATACACGCAATAAAGTGCGTCTCCGTCTTCCCGACAGTAAATTACACAATCACTCGGGCATTTAGTCGACAAAATAACAGGAGGACAGTGCAAAATGCTGTGGTACTGTTGAGGCTTTTTTTTATTTGTTTACAAAGGTCCTGACCGGCAGTTTTGCCTGTTATGGAATGTATCACCATTTATGTCTGAGCCTAATGTTTAATATTAAGTGCAACTTTGTTTACATCCATTTTATTTATTGTTTTTGGTATTTATTCAAGTGAATTTTTGTTAACAGACACTGAGAGTCCATTGCTTTTATTGTTTTTGGTTGTTTTGTTCATTTTTTGTGGATATTTAAAATGTTTTTCCGTTTTCAATGTTTAATATTCTTAAGAAATAAAAGTTTATAGATCTTTGAAAAGGTGTACCTGCATTATTATGCCATTATCATTATATTAGATGAAAATGGTCTCGAACGACAATATTATCGTTTATCGCAATAATTTCTTGGACAATTTATCGTCCAGCAAAATTTGTTATCGTGACAGGCCTAATCTAGTATGGGATCTAGTATGTACTTAACCCTGGACGCAGATTTGCGGAAACATAAGACTTCACTTAATCTACAATAAAATCAAATGTAACAATTTATTATGTCAGTATCATGCCAATGTCATAATCAGTTCAAAGATAATCAATACAATGACATCAAATGCTCAGAGATGAAGAATAAAAGATGTAGGTTACAAGGACAATGATAACACCTCTCCGCCACAACAACCTCTGCTCACGGACTCAATCTCAGCTGAGCCCTGCCCACAGAGAGACTTATCAGAACTGCTTGAAGATTCAGCACCCAAGGACAACTTCCTGGAAAACAGCCAGGGAAGCCAGGACAGCATATCACAGCCTCCGATAACACCAGAGCAACAGCCCCTTTCACCAGACACGCTATCCCTCTCTCCAGCATCGCCACTACTGTGTTTCTCACAGAAAATGGAAGAACTGGTGTATGCTGGAACCAGACTATCCCACTCTTTTGCAAGCCCCCAGATACCAACCAAAAAACGACAGGCACCATTACCACCCGCACCAAAGCCTGCGGGCCCAGCTCGCCCTCCCCCTCCTGTGAGAGCTCTTCGGCCTCTGCCACAACGCCAGGGCCCACACCCTCCTCCATCTGCTCGAGGTGAACCAAAAACAACTGATACCAGCTCTCAGTGATATGTGTCGGGTCCCCGTTTTGATAACAGTAACTTTCTCAAATGTTTACAGAACAAACGGGAACCCAGTGTGCCTGTATCTTTCTCTATTGCTGTTTTATTACAAGATAGAAAATCTAAGGCCTTCAATATCCGTGCAGCAAACCTAACTAATCTGGTGCCTATTACACGTCAAAGTAAGATTGATGTGGGGACAAAAAGTAAGACTGTTAAGTTAGCACTTTTAAACATTCGTTCACTTAAAAATAAATCACTTCTAGTCAACGATTTAATAACCACAAACAACCTGGATTTTATGCTTCTAAATGAAACCTGGCTAGAAGACAGCTGCAGTGCAACAATCCTCAATGAAGCAGCCCCCCCTAACTTTACTTTTATGAGTGTCTGCAGAGCTGTTAAGAGAGGTGGGGGTCTAGCTGCTCTTTTTAAAGATATCTATCAATGTAAGCAAAAATCATTTGGGAATTACCCTTCTTTCGAATATCTGGGTATTGTGTTGAAAGGTGCTCCACGCATTTTACTTATCATTATTTACAGGCCTCCAAAATACTCTCCAGTCTTCGCTGAGGACTTTACAGAACTGTTATCAACAATTACCTCAGAGTTTGACTGTTTTGCCATTGCTGGAGATTTTAACATCCACATAGATAGTGCAGAAAACAATATGGCAAAAGAAATCAAAACTGTTTTAAAAACTTTTGATCTGACTCAGCATGTACATGGACCCACACACAATCGTGGACACACTCTAGATTTACTTATCAGTAAGGGTCTAAACATTTCATCGATTGTTAAGGATGTAGTGCTGTCTGATCATTTCTGTATTTTCTTTGATATATTGATCTCTCCTGCCACTGAAGCTAGATCTGTGTCTGTCAAGAAGAGATGCTTAAATGAGAACACTAGTGTACTATTTATGAAGGCTATATCCTTAACACCAAGCATATCTGCAGACTCTGTTGATTTTCTCCTTGATTCTTTTAACTCAAAAGTTAAAGGTATAATTGATGATATTGCTCCTGTTAAAGTCAGGAAGAAGAGTGGCAGACAAAAAGCACCTTGGAGAAACTCAACAACAGTGCAAAATATGAAAAGACAATGCAGAAAAGCAGAGCGCATGTGGCGGAAGACAAAACTTGTAGTCCATTATAACATCTACAAAGACAGCATCCATGCTTTCAATATGGAACTAGGCAAAGCTAGACAGACTTTCTTCTCAAATATTATAAATAGCAATTTAAACAACACACGCACTCTTTTTGCTACTGTAGAGAGACTGACAAACCCTCCAAGCCAGATTCCCAATGAAATGCTCTCAGAGAACAAGTGCAGTGAGTTTGCTTCTTTCTTCTCTGAGAAAATCAATAATATCAGAAAGGTGATCAGCACATCCTTGAGTTGCACTGAGGTCAGACAGATCAGACCACCTGAGAAAGTAGTTACTATGTCTGATTTCAAAGAAATTGATGGCAAAATTTTGGAAGAAACTGTACAGCACCTTAAAACATCAACATGCGCTCTTGACACACTCCCCACATCATTTTTCAAAAGTGTCTTAAACAGTTTAGAAGCAGATCTTCTAGAAGTGGTAAATGTCTCACTTCTCTCTGGGAGTTTTCCAAACTCCCTGAAAACTGCAGTTGTCAAGCCCCTCCTGAAAAAGAACAATCTGGATAAGACCATATTAAGCAACTATAGACCGATCTCAAATCTTCCTTTCATAGGCAAGATCATTGAAAAAGTTGTCTTCAATCAGCTGAACAAATTCTTGAGCTTGAATGGATCCTTTGACAATTTTCAATCTGGTTTCCGACCGCACCACAGCACAGAGACAGCGCTCATAAAGATAATAAACGATATTCGCTTAAATACTGATTCAGGCAAATTATCAGTGCTGGTACTACTCGACCTCAGTGCTGCATTTTTTGACACTGTCGATCATAACATACTTCTTGACAGGCTGGAAAACTGGGTGGGGCTTTCTGGGATAGTCCTAAAATGGTTCAGGTCATACTTAGATGGGAGAGGTTATTATGTGAGTATAGGAGACCATAAGTCTGAGTGGACATCCATGACATGCGGAGTCCCTCAAGGCTCAATTCTTGCGCCACTCCTGTTCAACCTGTATATGCTCCCAATGAGCCAAATAATGAGAAAGAACCAAATTGCTTACCACAGCTATGCAGACGACACACAGATCTACTTAGCCCTATCGCCTAACGACTACAGCCCCATTGACTCCCTGTGCCAATGCATTGACGAAGTCAACAGTTGGATGTGTCAAAACTTTCTTCAGTTAAACAAAGACAAAACTGAAGTCATTGCATTTGGAAACAAAGATGAAGTTCTCAAGGTGAACGCATACCTTCACTCTAGGGGTCAAACAACTAAACATCAAGTCAGGAATCTTGGTGTGACACTAGAGTCAGACCTTAGTTTCAGTAGTCATGTCAAAGCAATAACTAAATCAGCATACTATCATCTGAAAAATATTGCAAGAATTAGATGCTTTGTTTCCAGACAAGACTTAGAGAAACTTGTGCATGCTTTCATCACCAGCAGGGTGGATTACTGTAATGGACTCCTCACTGGCCTTCTCAAAAAAACCATAAGACAGTTGCAGCTCATACAAAACGCTGCCGCCAGGATTCTGAGCAGAACCAGAAAATATGAACATATCACACCAGTCCTCAGGTCTTTACACTGGCTCCCAGTTAAACTTAGGATTGATTTTAAAGTATTATTACTGGTATATAAATCATTCAATGGCCTAGGACCTCAATACATTGCAGATATGCTCACTGAATATAAACCCAACAGATCACTCAGATCACTAGGATCATATCAGCTAGAAATACCAAGGGTTCACTCTAAGCATGGCGAGTCCGCTTTTAGCTATTATGCCAGCCGCAGCTGGAACCAGCTTCCAGAGGAGATCAGACGTGCTCCTACTGTAGTCACATTAAAATCCAGACTCAAAACACATCTGTTTAGCTGTGCATTTAATGAATGAGCACTGTGCCAATGTTCGTCCGACTGTTTGTACTGTACTGTATTTTATTTTTCTAAACTGTTTTAATTATTCTTATTTCTTTTATTATTTTAATTTCTTCTATGTAAAGCACTTTGAATTGCCATTGTGTATGAAATGTGCTATATAAATAAACTTGCCTTGCCTTGCCTTGCCTAGGTTAAACCCGACATTTATAAAAATACATAATGCTGAAGTCTTTGAGATCCTTCAACAATATGGGCTGATCTGAGGTACAGAATCGCCTCGAGCCTCTTCAGCATTTCTTTATATAGACAGAAACTTTCACATGGAAACGTGCTAACAATGTGAATTTGCATTCAGAGTTTACACCTTTTGGAAGCAGAATGCCATTAACATCTCTAAACTCTCAAGAACTTTATTACCTTTTGGTTTCCTTCTTTGAATGAGACATTTGTTCCAGTCGCACTGAGACATTTCAAATGATACCAAACATGTGTAATACTGTATGATAAAAATTCACATTAAACCATATAGATCTTTGGGTGAATTTTGGTGATCTCAGCATGAGAAAGAATGAGTGGGGGAAGAGGGAAAGAGTTGTATTCTGAGGTGAGATTTAAATGGTGATGCTAACTTCACAAGAGAGAGTTCAAATGTTAATTTCCTTTGTTTTTTCAGAGAGTTGCTCTCTCTTCCAGTTTTTTTGTTTTTTTGTTTTTTTCTTTCCTCTCTTCCAGTTCTTCCAGTTTTTCCAGTCTTACACAGAAATATAATGTTTTAGTATTATATTTGGCTGTTCTGCTACTGGAGCTGCATGAACAAAACCTGATAGTCACATGATGAATGACCCTGGTTTACTGACTCAACCTTCTTCTTCTGATGTTTGACCTCTGTGTGTTGTGGTGAAGGTCACCGGAGATGTCGAAGGGTTTGGTGGTTCTGGCGTACAGTGGAGGTCTGGACACCTCCTGTATTCTGGTCTGGCTCAAGGAACAGGGATACGATGTGATCGCCTACCTGGTAACTCTATACCTCACAAAACACATTTGCATAAATCACAAATCATTTCCTTCAGAGAAACTGTGATGACTGCCAAAAAAGATTTTCTTACTCAGTATTTTTGTCTTGTTTCCAGTCCAAATATCAAAAAATTCTTAAATCAAGATGCATTTACTAGATGAGTAAAATGCCATTAGATATTATGTCTTGTTTTCTGGGGGGAAAAAATCAAAATAAAGTGAGTTTTTGCTTAAAACAAGCAAAATGATTGATGATTGATGAAACAAAAACTCTCAAATGGGGTCAGAAAAATAATCTTGTTTCCGTTTGAATTAACATTATTTTTCTGACCCCATTTGCAGATAATTTTGGTTGTTTTAAGCAAAAACTCCTTTCTTTCTTTTTTATTTATTTTCTCCAGAAAACAAGACATAATATCTAATGGCATTTTACTCATCTTGTAAATGCATCTTGATTTAAGAATTTTTAGATATTTGGACTGGAAACAAGACAAAAATACTGAGTAAGAAAAGCATGGTTTGCAGTGATGACAGTTAAGAGGCGAGTCTTGAGTGTTGAAATACAGGAAATTATTTTCTTCACGTGATTCACAGTTCATGCCAGGCTTGTGAAGACTCGCTCAGCAAGCGTTTTCCTCTCGTCCGGGAATCGTTCTCTGAAACCATGTGGCAAACGCTGCTGTTTTCATGGCCTGATGCTTTACTGACAACAGAACAATAGTGGCGTCGTCAGGAACAATGAGCCTGTCCGCGATCATCACGTCATGAGCTCAGGAACGCACCGAATGGGCTTTTGTTTTATGTTGCATAATAACACGTTTTGTGAGGATTCACATTCAAAGCTCCACAACTGTTTCCCTGCCGTTGTGCAAAGGTTTGCTTATGCACACGTCGTAGACCTTGACAAAAAGCAATTTTCCCAGCTCTTTGTTCAAAATTATGCTTTTTTTATGCACCTCACATTCAAGTGTTGATAAGAAGCTAGAGTAAAATGGTTCTTGTTTGTTTAAAAGCAGAGGATCTGTACTTAATTTTGATTTATTGGATGTTCAGATGTTCATACAACAAAATATTCTGGAGAAAGTTTGTGAAAATGATCAAAAATATTGGCGATGGCAACTTTAAAAAAAACTCTGGCGGGGAAAGAGTTAATATTTAGTGTTTTTTTTGTATTTTAGTTAAGGTTTTAGTAATTTTTTTGTAGTTTTTATTCATTTTTATTAAAATTGTATTTATATTTTTTATATATATTTTATGTTTTAGTTAGCTAAGTTACATTGTTAACATTAATTAACAATGACAGACACTTCTGAAGCGTTTATTAATTTCAGTTAATATTCATTTCAACATTTGCTAATACATTATTGTTGTGTCTGTTAAGATTATTTAATGGATCTGAGCTGACATGAACTTGTTTTTATTAACTAACGTTACCAAAAATTAATACATACTGTAACAAATTAATTGCTTAATGCCAGTGTTATTAATATTTTGAATTGGCTTTTATTGAAAATTTTTTTTTTCAATTTTAGTCATTTCATCATGTGCTTTTGTCATTCTATTAGTGTTTTTTTTTATATTGCTATTTGTTTATTTTTTGTGTTTTAGTTAGTTTTAGTTCAAGTTTTTCATCTAACATTTAGATTTTATTTCATTTCAGCTTTATTTCGTTTAATAGTTTTAGTTAACAATATTATTGAATGCATTAAGTAAAGTAAGTATAAAAACCCAGTTAGATATATCAATCTCTCATGATAAACCACATAAAGCTGAACGCGTGTCTGAAGTGGATTCTGGTACATGGATGTTTCGTGTAAAGCGTAACTCATCTGATGAACTTCACTACAAGTTTGTTAGTTGTTGTTTAATCATGATCTACCAGTGGAGTTGATGATTGAAGTTTTAAAGCTGGCTAAATGTGTTGCAATGCTGTGCTGCAATGCAGAGGTTTATAATTACCCAGAGAAGTCTGAGTCAGGACAGCGATTCACAATGAAACAATGGAGTTTTTTGAGTGCATTGAGGAAGTGCACTAACACTATTCTCAACTGTGATGTGAGGTAATGAGGAACTGAAGAGACTATAAATGGTCTGATAAAATTGCGTAAAAAAACTAGAACAATAATGAATATCTTCTTGATTCTTTTCCTGTCTGAGTGCTTTTGTTTTACACATTTCTCAGATGCGTTCATCTAAAGCTACTTGCATTGTATTCAAAGTAAACATTTGATCGGTTCATGCATTCCCTCAAACAAACCTATGAAGCTGTCCTTGCTTGTTTAGTTTGGTTTGGTTTGGTTTAGTTGTGGTTTAGTTTAGTTTAGTTTAGTTTACTTAAGTTTGGATTGGTTGTGGTTTAGTTTACTTTAGTTTACTTAAGTTTGGATTGGTTGTTGTTTAGTTTAGCTTGGTTTAGTTTACTTTAGCTTACTTTAGTTTAGTTTAGATTAATTTAGTTTACTTTAGTTTAGTTTACTTTAGTTTACTTTACTTTAGTTTACTTTACTTAAGTTTGGATTGGTTGTGGTTTAGTTTAGTTTGGTTTAGTTTACTTTAGCTTACTTTAGTTTAGTTTAGATTAATTTAGTTTACTTTAGTTTACTTTACTTTAGTTTACTTTAGTTTAGTTTACTTTAGTTTAGTTTACTTTACTTTACTTTACTTAAGTTTGGATTGGTTGTGGTTTAGTTTACTTTAGTTTAGTTTAGTTTAGTTTAGTTTAGTTTAGTTTAGTTTAGTTTGGTTTAGTTTGGTTTAGTTGTGGTTTAGTTTAGTTTAGTTTAGTTTAGTTTAGTTTAGTTTACTTTACTTTAGTTTACTTTAGTTTACTTTACTTTAGTTTACTTTACTTAAGTTTGGATTGGTTGTGGTTTAGTTTAGTTTGGTTTAGTTTACTTTAGCTTACTTTAGTTTAGATTAATTTAGTTTACTTTAGTTTACTTTAGTTTAGTTTACTTTACTTTACTTTACTTTACTTTACTTAAGTTTGGATTGGTTGTGGTTTAGTTTAGTTTAGTTTAGTTTAGTTTAGTTTGGTTTAGTTTAGTTTAGTTTAGTTTAGTTTACTTAAGTTTGGATTGGTTGTGGTTTAGTTTACTTTAGTTTACTTAAGTTTGGATTGGTTGTTGTTTAGTTTAGCTTGGTTTAGTTTACTTTAGCTTACTTTAGTTTAGTTTAGATTAATTTAGTTTACTTTAGTTTACTTTAGTTTAGTTTACTTTAGTTTAGTTTACTTTAGTTTACTTTACTTAAGTTTGGATTGGTTGTGGTTTAGTTTAGTTTGGTTTAGTTTACTTTAGCTTACTTTAGTTTAGTTTAGATTAATTTAGTTTACTTTAGTTTACTTTAGTTTACTTTAGTTTACTTTAGTTTAGTTTACTTTAGTTTACTTTACTTTACTTTACTTTACTTTACTTTACTTTACTTTACTTTACTTTACTTAAGTTTGGATTGGTTGTGGTTTAGTTTAGTTTAGTTTGGTTTAGTTTGGTTTAGTTGTGGTTTAGTTTAGTTTAGTTTAGTTTACTTAAGTTTGGATTGGTTGTGGTTTAGTTTACTTTAGTTTACTTAAGTTTGAATTGGTTGTTGTTTAGTTTAGCTTGGTTTAGTTTACTTTAGCTTACTTTAGTTTAGTTTAGATTAATTTAGTTTACTTTAGTTTACTTTAGTTTACTTTAGCTTAGTTTACTTTAGTTTACTTTAGTTTACTTTACTTTAGTTTACTTTAGTTTACTTTACTTAAGTTTGGATTGGTTGTGGTTTAGTTTAGTTTGGTTTAGTTTACTTTAGCTTACTTTAGTTTAGTTTAGATTAATTTAGTTTACTTTAGTTTACTTTAGTTTACTTTAGTTTACTTTAGTTTACTTTACTTTACTTTACTTTACTTTACTTTACTTTACTTAAGTTTGGATTGGTTGTGGTTTAGTTTAGTTTAGTTTAGTTTAGTTTAGTTTAGTTTAGTTTGGTTTAGTTTGGTTTAGTTGTGGTTTAGTTTAGTTTAGTTTAGTTTACTTAAGTTTGGATTGGTTGTGGTTTAGTTTACTTTAGTTTACTTAAGTTTGGATTGGTTGTTGTTTAGTTTAGCTTGGTTTAGTTTACTTTAGCTTACTTTAGTTTAGTTTAGATTAATTTAGTTTACTTTAGTTTAGTTTACTTTAGTTTACTTTACTTTAGTTTACTTTACTTAAGTTTGGATTGGTTGTGGTTTAGTTTAGTTTGGTTTAGTTTACTTTAGCTTACTTTAGTTTAGTTTAGATTAATTTAGTTTACTTTAGTTTACTTTAGTTTAGTTTACTTTAGTTTAGTTTACTTTACTTTACTTTACTTAAGTTTGGATTGGTTGTGGTTTAGTTTAGTTTAGTTTAGTTTAGTTTAGTTTAGTTTAGTTTAGTTTAGTTTAGTTTAGTTTAGTTTACTTTACTTTACTTTAGTTTACTTTACTTTAGTTTACTTTACTTAAGTTTGGATTGGTTGTGGTTTAGTTTAGTTTGGTTTAGTTTACTTTAGCTTACTTTAGTTTAGTTTAGATTAATTTAGTTTACTTTAGTTTACTTTAGTTTAGTTTACTTTAGTTTAGTTTACTTTACTTTACTTTACTTAAGTTTGGATTGGTTGTGGTTTAGTTTAGTTTAGTTTAGTTTAGTTTAGTTTAGTTTACTTTACTTTACTTTACTTTACTTTAGTTTACTTTACTTAAGTTTGGATTGGTTGTGGTTTAGTTTAGTTTGGTTTAGTTTACTTTAGCTTACTTTAGTTTAGTTTAGATTAATTTAGTTTACTTTAGTTTACTTTAGTTTAGTTTACTTTAATTTAGTTTACTTTACTTTACTTTACTTAAGTTTGGATTGGTTGTGGTTTAGTTTAGTTTAGTTTAGTTTAGTTTAGTTTAGTTTGGTTTAGTTTGGTTTAGTTGTGGTTTAGTTTAGTTTAGTTTAGTTTACTTAAGTTTGGATTGGTTGTGGTTTAGTTTACTTTAGTTTACTTAAGTTTGGATTGGTTGTTGTTTAGTTTAGCTTGGTTTAGTTTACTTTAGTTTACTTTAGTTTACTTTAGTTTACTTTACTTTAGTTTACTTTACTTTAGTTTACTTTACTTTACTTTAGTTTACTTTAGTTTACTTTACTTAAGTTTGGATTGGTTGTGGTTTAGTTTAGTTTGGTTTAGTTTACTTTAGCTTACTTTAGTTTAGTTTAGATTAATTTAGTTTACTTTAGTTTAGTTTACTTTAGTTTACTTTACTTTACTTTACTTAAGTTTGGATTGGTTGTGGTTTAGTTTAGTTTAGTTTAGTTTAGTTTAGTTTAGTTTAGTTTAGTTTAGTTTAGTTTGGTTTAGTTTGGTTTAGTTTGGTTTAGTTTGGTTTAGTTTAGTTTAGTTTACTTAAGTTTGGATTGGTTGTGGTTTAGTTTACTTTACTTTACTTAAGTTTGGATTGGTTGTGGTTTAGTTTAGTTTAGTTTAGTTTAGTTTAGTTTAGTTTAGTTTAGTTTGGTTTAGTTTGGTTTAGTTGTGGTTTAGTTTAGTTTAGTTTAGTTTACTTAAGTTTGGATTGGTTGTTGTTTAGTTTAGCTTGGTTTAGTTTACTTTAGCTTACTTTAGTTTAGTTTAGTTTACTTTAGTTTACTTTAGTTTACTTTACTTTAGTTTACTTTACTTTAGTTTACTTTACTTTAGTTTACTTTAGTTTACTTTACTTAAGTTTGGATTGGTTGTGGTTTAGTTTAGTTTGGTTTAGTTTACTTTAGCTTACTTTAGTTTAGTTTAGATTAATTTAGTTTACTTTAGTTTAGTTTACTTTAGTTTACTTTACTTTACTTTACTTAAGTTTGGATTGGTTGTGGTTTAGTTTAGTTTAGTTTAGTTTAGTTTAGTTTAGTTTGGTTTAGTTTGGTTTAGTTTGGTTTAGTTTAGTTTAGTTTAGTTTACTTAAGTTTGGATTGGTTGTGGTTTAGTTTACTTTAGTTTACTTAAGTTTGGATTGGTTGTTGTTTAGTTTAGCTTGGTTTAGTTTACTTTAGCTTACTTTAGTTTAGTTTAGATTAATTTAGTTTACTTTAGTTTACTTTAGTTTAGTTTACTTTAGTTTAGTTTACTTTAGTTTACTTTACTTAAGTTTGGATTGGTTGTGGTTTAGTTTAGTTTGGTTTAGTTTACTTTAGCTTACTTTAGTTTAGTTTAGATTAATTTAGTTTACTTTAGTTTACTTTAGTTTACTTTAGTTTAGTTTACTTTAGTTTAGTTTAGTTTACTTTAGTTTACTTTACTTTACTTTACTTTACTTTACTTTACTTTACTTAAGTTTGGATTGGTTGTGGTTTAGTTTAGTTTAGTTTAGTTTAGTTTAGTTTGGTTTAGTTTGGTTTAGTTGTGGTTTAGTTTAGTTTAGTTTAGTTTACTTAAGTTTGGATTGGTTGTGGTTTAGTTTACTTTAGTTTACTTAAGTTTGGATTGGTTGTTGTTTAGTTTAGCTTGGTTTAGTTTACTTTAGCTTACTTTAGTTTAGTTTAGATTAATTTAGTTTACTTTAGTTTACTTTAGTTTACTTTAGCTTAGTTTACTTTAGTTTACTTTAGTTTACTTTACTTTAGTTTACTTTAGTTTACTTTAGTTAAGTTTGGATTGGTTGTGGTTTAGTTTAGCTTGGTTTAGTTTACTTTAGCTTACTTTAGTTTAGTTTAGATTAATTTAGTTTACTTTAGTTTACTTTAGTTTACTTTAGTTTACTTTAGTTTAGTTTACTTTAGTTTACTTTAGTTTACTTTAGTTTACTTTAGTTTACTTTACTTTAGTTTACTTTACTTTAGTTTACTTTACTTTACTTTACTTTACTTAAGTTTGGATTGGTTGTGGTTTAGTTTAGTTTAGTTTAGTTTAGTTTAGTTTAGTTTAGTTTAGTTTACTTTAGTTTAGTTTACTTTAGTTTACTTTAGTTTACTTTAGTTTAGTTTACTTTAGTTTACTTTACTTTAGTTTACTTTACTTTAGTTTACTTTACTTTAGTTTACTTTACTTAAGTTTGGATTGGTTGTGGTTTAGTTTAGTTTAGTTTAGTTTAGTTCAGTTTAGTTTAGTTTAGTTTGGACCAGATGAGGTCTGGTACACCGGACTAGGTTATTTTTTGTTGTTTTTGATGATCTGTTTTCTTACACTAATCACTCTTTTTCACATTAAAGGCTAACATTGGACAGAATGAGGACTTTGATGCTGCCCGGAAGAAAGCTGAGAAACTTGGAGCCAAGAAGGTAAAGACCGATAAACACTGATCACAGCTGAAGTGCACTAGAACGTGTCATGAATGTTTGTTTTCATAATGCATCAGTGCTTATGGTAAAGCGTATTTTAATCATGATCACGACTGAGTTAAATTAAGTTATATAAGCTCTAGTTGTGTCGTGGCGACATCATGTGGTCAACATGTGAACGTGACGTCTGATTGGCTGGAGCTCACTGAGGTCTGAAGTGGGATATTAAATTTGGGATATTCCCATGTCCAACCTCGTCTGGAACGCAGCATTAAGGCCCATTCACACCAAGAACGATAAATACAAATAAAACTATAACGATAACTATAACTATATTAGCGTCCACATTAGCGGACGATAACGTTTTGTTTATTTTAAGTGCTACTGCAGATTTTTAGAACTAGGCCGATATCTTTATCGTTATAATGTTGGCTTGACAAACATGTTAAAACACGTTAACAACATGTTAATTCATGCTAGCAGTGTGTTAAAACATGCTAACTTGTTAAAAACATCTTAAATCGTGCTAGCAAGCAACATGTTAATTAATGCTAACAATATGTTAAAACGTTAAATAATGCTAGTGACATGTTTATTCATGTTAGCAACATACTAATTAATGTTAACAATAAGTTAAATCATGTTAGCAATGTGTTAAAACGTTAGCAACATGATAATTCATGTTAACAGTGTGTTTAAACCTATTGTTTCATGTCAGCAATGTGCTAAAGAATGTTAGTAAAATGTTAATTCATGCTAGCAAAGTGATGAATCAATCTAGCAATGTGGTAAAACATGCTAGCAAAATGGTAATTAATGTTAGCAAAGTGTTAAATCAATCTAGCAATGTGGTAAAACATGCAAGCAGCATGCTAATTCATGCTAGCAAATTGTTAAACCATGTTAACAACATGCTAATTCATTTTAGCAAAATGCTAATCCATGCTAACAACATGCTAATCCATGCTAACAACATGTTAAAACATGTTAGCAGTATGTTAATTTATGCTAGCTACATGCTTAAACATGCTGACAACATGCTAATTCATGGTAGCAGTGTCTTTCTCTCTTTCTTTCTCTTTCCACTTTACTAAATTTAAAGCTTATAAAACGTATTATAAAACGCTTAAACGCTTATAAAACTTTCAAAAGCCAACATCAAAGTTTTTCCCAACAAACTTTACTCATCTAGTCTTTATAGTTATTGTTCTTGGTGTGAACGGCCCTAGTCATGGGGAAAAAAGTTTTTTAAAAATTAGCACTAGTTTTAATTTTGGTATTTTCTGTTTTTAATTGACCTTTTGTTAGTTTTAGTAGTTGCAAAGTGTAATAAGCTTCTGCTTCATCCCGCTCCTTTTCGAACATAGTGCAATTATCGTTATAATACTTTATAGATGTTGTTTTTTCTTTCGGTATGTTGCAACATAACATACTTATTGTATTTTTATATTTTATTTTATTTGTATCTTTTTGTGTTGTTCAAAATAAAAACAAAGGAAAAAATAAAGAAAAAAAGTGTTACAGAAGTTTCTAAAATGACAATCCTGTTTATATTATAATCCTGGTCATTATATCTGCATTAAATTATTACGTTTAAATTAATGCGTTTTTAATACGCTAACTATTGACTTTGTATATTTACATTTCTGAAATACTTAACTTAGACAGTTCCCTCTGATAACAGATCACTCTAAATTGTAATATGGACTCATGCACTTTCTGTAAAGCTGCAAAAAGATTGAATCCAATATTGGGTGATAATATTGCATAACAAGTGATTTATAAGCTATTTTTTGTAGGCCGGTCATTTTTGACCGGGAACACCACAAGTGTGACTATAGCCGCTTTCCGACCGGAGGAACCTTTTCACAGTTCCTAGAACTATTGGCTAAAGTACCCGGATGTCGGCGTGTTCGCACCGCAGGAACTAGGAACGATTTTAGTTCTAGGAACTCCATTTGTAGGAACTAATTTGGGTCCTACTTCAGAGTAGGGTCTAAACCAGCACTATAGGAACTATCCGTGACGTTAGTGTACGCTGATTGACCGAACGCACGCGGAGCACCAGCACCCGCCATTTTTAAAACAGCTAGAATGTAAACACACAGATTATAGCCTATATATTTACTCCATAAACTAACTATACAAACATGGAAAACAGTGATAGATGGGTCTCTAAACCTTTATGCTGAAGAGAAAATCCAACGCAACTTTGAGGGGACCAAGCCAAACATGATTATGTTTATCTGCCCAGCTAGCAACACTGGACATCAACCACACGGCATAGGCTAATAACCTTTTTTCATATACTGTCTACTTTCTATAACAGTTCTATCTAATAAGATATTAAACAGTACTGTTAGACAGATCGCTAACTAATGAACACAGAGAATGCGAGCATTGTTTGCTCTGGCGTTCTCAGCGCCGCCAAAATAAAGGTGGGTCGCGCCGTCAAAATAAAAGTCACCGTGCTTGCGTCACTCCCTTACCCCTCCTACCAGTTCCTATGGCCACTTGGCCAGTGCGAACGCAAACAGCAAAACTGAGTTTGGGGGAGAGTAGTTCTTAGAACTGTTTAGAAGTGGACAGTTCCTAGAACTAAGTTCCTAGAACTACTTGGTCGGAAAGCGGCTAATGTGCCATTTTGTACAAAATAAAAGTTTTTCAAAACAAAATTCCTGGTGAAAAATTTAAGTAGACTAGTGTGATCAACAGTGCCAATTTTCTTCAGATTGTATTTAATATTTCCAAAATTATTAAAAAATAATGTTTTTTTTTACTCAAAAAATGAGATGCCTACTATCAAATAAATGAGACTCATGCACTTTCTGTAAAGCTGCTTTGAAATGATGTGTATTGTGAAAAGTTCTATACAAATAAACGTGAATTATTGAGTAAAGCATTGGTGATGTCCGTTTACCTGGAAGTGATGTGTGTGTGTGTGTTTCAGGTGTTTGTTGAAGACCTGCGCAGTGAGTTTGTGGAGGAGTTCATCTGGCCGTCGGTTCAGGCTAACGCCGTCTACGAGGACCGCTATCTGCTGGGCACGGCGATCGCTCGCCCCTGCATCGCTCGACGTCAGGTCCAGATCGCCCGGCAGGAACGAGCTCAGTTTGTTTCTCACGGAGCCACGGGAAAGGTGCCGGAAATGATTATCAATCTTGAAAACTGCTTAATCATTTTGTGAAAACAAAACAAAAATGACTGACCTCAAACTTTTTTTAGGGGGCACAACGTAACGCTTTTTGACTTTCTCAGTTTGTGTAAATCTACTTAGGGTTCAGAGTATTTATTTTCCCCCAAATTAATTTCACACATGTCTAGTACAATTATATTAAATATTAATAAGTTCAGTATTAATGTTGCTTGCAGTTCTGATGTTGCTAGGCAACCACAAACAGCCTGCAGTAACTCAGGCATACAATGTCCGATCTGCCCCAAACTTCACATATTTGAGTCCTGTCTTGAACACATGACCATGCTCATATTTGGTAATGGCAATAGCGCCACCTGCTGGTAGCAGGAAGTGTGGCAAATACAAATTACTTTGACATAGTCCTCCTATATTTACATACTGCCCACCGTGCTGTTTTTCCTAAAGCCGCCGGGTGGCGGTGACACGGGTGCGAGGGCCCTTTTCATCGCTGCTTGCAGCTTTAATGTGGTTTTGTTTTATTAATACAGTGTATGCTTTTTTTTATTAAAACTTATTTTTAATTTTTTTTCTGAAGTCACAAAAAGCTGCATTTATTTGATCTAAAATACAGTAAAATTTGTAAATATTATTATAATCTAAAATATCTGTTTCTATGTGAATAGTAAAGTGTAATTTATTCCTGTGATCAAAGCTGAATTTTCAGCATCATTACTCCAGTCTTCAGAGTCACATGATCCTTCAGAAATCACTCTAATATGATGATTTGATGATCAGGAAACATTTATGATTATTATCAGTGTTGAAAACAGGTGTGCTGTTGTGTTGTGTTACGATACACTAATGAGATGTTCTGGGCGTTTGCTCAACTGGCTTGTTGGAGTTTGTTAACTGGGTTTGGTTGATTTACAGTGGAAACACCCAGAACTGAACGACACTGATGAGAACATTGAGATGATCTGATGTTCAGATTCTGGCAGCATCAGTTTATGATTGATTGATTAATTACTTTATTATCCCCATGGGGAACATGCGTTTCAACATGCGTACACACAAATAACCAACAATGTACATAAATATAAAAAAACCCAAAAACACCCAATAAATAAATAAAAGAATCATCATCACTGAGACCCGCTCAGTAAACTCCACTAACACTAATTTTAGGAAGGATTTTTTTATTTAATGTTTATTGTTCAGAGTCTCAATCATTCAATCAAAGGTAGTTTGACTTCCTTCTCAACTAATTATTAGTTAAAATATATATATTTTTCATTGGTATGACAGTGTTGGTCTTCGCAAAAGTTTGTAATAATTCAAACTTATTAGAATTTATTTTTCTTAAATAAATCACAAAAAGCTGCATTTATTTGATCAAAGATACAGTAAAATTTGTAAATATTATTATAATCTAAAATACCTGTTTTCTATGTGAATATATAGTAAAGTGTAATTTATTCCTGTGATCAAAGCTGAATTTTCAGCATCATTACTCCAGTCTTCAGTGTCACATGATCCTTCAGAAATCACTCTAATATGATGATTTGATGCTCAAGATATAATCAATTATTTCTGGGGCTCAAATATTAACATTGGTGGTTCTTACTCTTATTATTATCATAATTATCTTTTTCTGCTTCATATTTTTGTGGCTTTATTTTTAATAAATTTCTATGTATTCACATAGAAAACAGATATTTTAGATTATAATAATATTTCACTGTTTTTAAAGTATTTTTGATCAAATAACTGCAGCCTTGGTGAGCAGGAGAGACTCATTTAAACATTAATAAATCTTAAATATTCCAAACTTTTGGCCTGTAGTGTATTGACATCTATTAGTGCAGATACAGCATCATGCAGACTCTATCCAGTTACACGGTGGAACATCCTTATGGTAGAAAGATAGAGTAAAGTAGAGAAAGATAAGTAGAATAAAAGCTTTTTATGTGTATAAGTGCAGTTTCATCAGTTTCAGCAGTAGATGGCGGCGGACGCCTGTTCTGTGACCCTGATCAGGGCTTGAGTTGATTTAGGAAGTTGATTATGGTTTATCATTATTATTATTATTATTATTATTATAGTTTAGGATTTGATTATCTTCTCTATATTAGCAGCGATTCACAATCAGAAGAAAATATTAGCTAGTGTCAGTATTTCAACAATTTAACAACACATTCACATGTTTGCTGTTCTCTGATGATGGTTAATGGTCGGGTTACATGCTAAACAAATAAAATAAAATAAAATTTAATGTCTTACTTTTTCTAAAATTAATTATTAGCTTTCATCAAATGCTGCTAGACTTTACAGAAGTAAATGTGTCCATTAATTACTGAAACACCAACTGAGGATGATGTCAGGTGTGTTAATCGTTACTTTTATGAAGACCATGCTAAAAGAAAAAATGAAATGCACAACTCATCTAGACCTGGAAAAGTCATGGAAATTAATAAAATCTTAAAAAGTCATGAAATTAATAAGATCTTAAAAAGTCATAGAAATTATTAAAATATTAAAGTCGTGGAAATTATTAAAATATTAAAAAGTCATGGAAATGAATAACATCTTGGAAATTAATAAAATCTTAAGTCATAGAAATTAAGTCATGGAAATTAATAAAATCTTAAAAAGTCATGGAAATTATTAACATCTTAAAGTCATGGAAATTATTAACATCTTAAAAAGTCATGGAAATTATTAAGATATTAAAAAGTCATGGAAATTAATAAAATCTTAAAAAGTCATGGAAATAAAGTCATGGAAATTATTAAGATCTTAAAAAGTCATGGAAATAAAGTCATGGAAATTATTAAGATCTTAAAGTCATAGAAATTATTAAAATATTAAGGTAGTGGAAATTATTAAAATATTAAAAAGTAATGGAAATGAATAAAATCTTAAAGTCGTGGAAATTATTAAGATCTTAAAGTCATGGAAATTAATAAAATCTTAAAGTCGGAAATTCATAAAATCTTAAAAAGTCGTGGAAATTATTAAGATCTTAAAAAGTCATGGAAATTATTAACATCTTAAAAAGTCATGGAAATAAAGTCATGGAAATTATTAACATCTTAAAAAGTCATGGAAATTATTAACATCTTAAAAAGTCATGGAAATAAAGTCATGGAAATGAATAAAATCTTAAAGTCGTGGAAATTATTAAGATCTTAAAGTCATGGAAGTTTCTATAATGAATATAAAAATATTGATCAATGATGCAAACAGAATTGAATAAACCGACACCATATCATTATTCAGATCAAGTCAGTTCAGTTCAATAACTGTGTAAAGATCATCAGTTATTTTAATCATTATGGAGTTATTATCTCTATGAAGTGCACAGCTCATGCCTCATGAATCCGCTCATAAAGGTGAGAGTGTGTGTAATGTGTCGTGTGTGTGTTTCAGGGGAATGACCAGATCCGCTTCGAGCTGACGTGTTACGCTCTCTATCCTGAAGTTCAGGTGAGTGAACATCATCATCATCATCATCATCATCATCATCAGTCTGAGTTATCCATCATCCCTCTCTCCGTCTCTCACCTCTCTCATTCCTGATCACCAGATCATCGCTCCGTGGAGGATTCCCGAGTTTTACAACCGTTTCCGTGGAAGGAAGGACCTGATGGAGTACGCAGAGGTACGTGTAGAACTATTACTATACATATATATATATATATATATATATATACATACATATACATGACGTCAAAATTCAAATTTATTTGTATAGCGCTTTTCACACTACACATCATTTCAAAGCAGCTTTACAGAAAATTACAATCCATATTACAATTTACAGTGATCTGTTATGAGAGGTGACTGTCTAAGTTATGGATTTCAGAAATTGAAATATACAAAGAGTCACAGTTAGCTAAAAAAAAAAAAAGTATTAATTTAAACAATGTAATCATTTAATGCAGATATGATGAGCTCATTGAAGTAATGAATACTATATATAAATGACTTGACATCGATTTCCCTGGTTTATGCTGTCCTCAGTTTAATACTCTAAAGCTGGGGAATGAATATAGATTTTTCTAGTTATTGTAAACTTTAAAATATTAAGGTGGAAATCGCTGAGAAATTGGTGTTTGGGAGTTAATAATAATAATAATAATAATAATAATAATATGAAACGATCACAAAAAGTCATGCAAATTCAAAGAGCCTGATTAACATTCACTTACT
>NC_139967.1:1477500-1492500 GCF_963993115.1 Abramis brama | reverse complement strand
GATAAAGAGCGGTGTGATTATTATAGTTTGCATTTTGCATCGATATAAACAGAATTTGCTGTAGGATATGCAGTGGAATGTTAGTTTTTCACTCAAAGAAACTGTTTTCAAGCAGTTAAACAAAGTGCGTCAGGACTTCGTTCCCATATTTTTTGTGGGGAATTAGAATCTCAATAGTTGTGCGAGACCCCAGCGAACTAGTAATGTGATTTTATCAGACAGCGACGTCATTGTGCTCTATGATCCGTTTTGATCGGCCATCAGTATTCATAGATATTTGAGCACGTCCATTTAATGTCCATGAGAAAAGCTTGTTTTAGTGATTCTCACAATGGCGGCCCCCCCGTCAACGCCCCGCTCCTGTAAAGACCTGGTTTATCTTTCTATTCTCCTGCCTCTTTTCTTCTGCTCACTTTCTCAGCACTCTCTCTCTCTCTCTCTCGTTGATAAAAAAGAATTTTAACTACCAAACCTTTTCCCTCTTGTCATTTTAACCCCCGTTTCTTTTGCCACGTCTTCTCCGGCTCCTCAAAAGGGGAACAAAAACAAAAAAAAGAGGAAAGAGTGGAAAAATGTAAAGCAGTAATTTTTCCTACAACTGTGTCTTCTGTGCCATTGTTGCTTTTCTAAGGCCGAGGGAACGAATAGAATCGGCACGGTGAATGAGGAGAGAGGAGAGGTGGCCGAGAGACTCTGCGTTCACGCTGCGTTTCATTTATTTGAACTTTTAATCTAATTATTAACTATTTGAAGGGTCCGGGATCTCTGGGAGCCGCTGCTCGTTCGCTGTCCTGTGGCCCTCGGCCTCTGGGTTTGAGGCCAGTGTTTGGCATTATTTACTCTAAGCTCATATATTCAGTTCTGGAAATCTTCACACAGCTCTTTTACATGCAACAACTGTTCATTAACTGTAAAAAATGTTTACAACATATGTTTTTACAGTGCAACTCATCAAAATAAGTTGAGTTATTTTGTTAAATTTAAGTTAACTTGAATTTTCAAGTTATGCAAGATTCTACTAATTTTTTTAAGTCAGTGTAATGTAATTCGAGATGAAATTAGTTTAACATCCAAGTTTATTTGTTACACTTTTTTGTCTTGTCAAAATGTCATAAATGAGACTTTGCCGGGACGTTTGCAAACGTTACAACATCATATTCGATATGAGAGAAAGCGTCATGTGACCTCAGAACAGTCATTTTTTTTATATTTTGAATTAGTTTTTATTATGTTATTAGTTTTCATGTTCATTTTAGCTTTATTTTTTTGTCATTTAACAAATAAGTTCAGCAATTTTCAACTTTTTTATAAGTTATGCAAGATTCAACGTATTTTTTTAAGTCAGTTTAATGTCATTTGAGTTGAAATTAGTTTAACATCCAAGTTCATTGTACTTTTTTTTTGTCAAAGTGACTCACAAAATGTGATAAATGAGACTTTGCCGAGACGTTTGCAAACGTTACAGCATCATATTCGATATGAGAGAATTGAGAGCATTTTTTTATATTTTGAACGTTTTTTATTACATGTTATTAGTTTTCATGTTCATTTTAGCTTAATTTTTAGTCATTTAACAAATAAGTTAAGCAATTTTCAACTTTTTTATAATTTATGCTTATAAAAAAGTCAACTCATTTTTTTTTAAGTCAGTTTAAATGTAATTTAAGTTGAAATTAGTTTAACATCCAAGTTGATTGTACTTAAAAATGTAAGGCAGCAACTTTTTCTGTCACAGTGACTCAAAAAAATGTCATAAATGAGAGTTTGCCGAGACGTTTGAAGCCGTTAACGTCCAACATGCGTCATATCTCGCAGTCAAACGTCATAGCAAAAGTAGCAGAACCATATTTGATATGAGAGAAAGCATCATGTGACCTCAGAACAGTCATTTTAGTTTGTTTATATTTTGAATTAGCTTTCATGTTAATTTTAGCTTAATTTTTAGTAATTTCGTCGTGTGCTTTTGTCATTTTATTATTTAACTAAATAGACATGAAATATATACTTTTATGGTGTTTTTTTGCTGTGTTTTGGAGCTTGACTGACATGGTCTGATGGGACAACTCCAGTTTTTTATTCCACAGGAAAAGCATCATAAGAGTTTGAGCATATAAAGCAATGATTGGATGATTTTAATGTTGGGTCGGACTGTCCGGCTTGCTCTTTTAGGCGTGATTATTCTCACAGGGCTTTGCGTTTACAGCTGTGAAAGGACGAGCAGGCACATGATTGGCAACTGTGAGCGTGATAAATGCTAATGAGACCCGTGTTGGGATCTTTTCTTTCTTTCTTCTCCTCCCTCTTTTCCTCCCCCGTTCAGATCCTGCACCTCTGGCCTCCGAGCGGCTCGCTTCACACTGGGAATAAGTCGAGTATTCTCCGTGATTTATTTCTGGGAGTGTTTGAGAGGACCGTCGAGATCGAGAACACTCTCAGACTTCTGGAGATCTAGATCTAGACTTCAGTGAAACCAGAAGCTCTTCGCATTTTAAAAACAAATATATGTCATTTATTTTACAGTAAGATACAAGAGGATAAAACAACAGATATACTGTTGAAAAGAAAGAATATAGTTTGTTTGTCTATCCATCCATCCATAATCTATCCATCCATCTATCTATCTATCTATCTATCTATCTATCTATCTATCTATCTATCAATCCATCCATTTTTCTATCTGTCTATCCATCTATCTATCCATCTATCTATCCATCCATCCATCCATCTGTCTATCCATCTATCCATCCATCCATCCATCCATCCATTTGTCTATCCATCTGTCTATCTATCCATCTATCTATCCATCCATCCATCCATCCATCATCCATTTGTCTATCTATCTGTCTATCCATCCATCCATCCATCCATCCATTTGTCTGTCTATCTGTCTATCCATCCATCCATCCCACCCATCCATTTTTCTATCTGTCTATTCGTCTATCCGTCCATCCATTTGTCTGTCTATTTGTCTATCCATCCATATGTCTATCTGTCTATCCATCCATCCATCCATCCATCCATCATCCATCCATCCATCCATTTTTCTATCTATCTGTCTATTCATCTATCCATCCATCCATCCATTTGTCTGTCTGTCATCTATCCGTCCATCTGTCTATCCATCCATCCATTTGTCTATCTATCTGTCTATCCATCCATCCATCCATTTGTCTATCTATCTGTCTATCCATCCATCCATCCATCCATCCATCTGTCTGTCTATCTGTCTATCCATCTATCCATCCATCCATCCATCTGTCTGTCTGTCTATCCATCCATCCATCCATCCATCTGTCTGTCTGTCATCTATCCGTCCATCTGTCTATCCATCCATCCATTTGTCTATCTATCTGTCTATCCATCCATCCATCCATCTGTCTGTCTGTCTATCTGTCTATCCATCTATCCATCCATCCATCCATCCATCCATCCATCCATCTGTCTGTCTATCTGTCTATCCATCCATCCATCCATCCATCCATTTTTCTATCTATCTGTCTATCCATCTATCCATCCATCCATCCATTTGTCTGTCTGTCATCTATCCGTCCATCTGTCTATCCATCCATCCATTTGTCTATCTATCTGTCTATCCATCCATCCATTTGTCTATCTATCTGTCTATCCATCCATCCATCCATCCATCTGTCTGTCTATCCATCTATCCATCTGTCTGTCTGTCCATCCATCCATCCATCTGTCTGTCTATCTGTCCATCCATCCATCCATCCATCTGTCTATCTGTCTATCCATCCATCCATCCATCCATCAATCTGTCTGTCTATCTGTCCATCCATCCATCCATCCATCCATCCGTCCATCCGTCCATCTGTCTATCTGTCTATCCGTCTATCCATCCATCCATCCATCCATCTGTCTGTCTATCTGTCCATCCATCCATCCATCCATCCGTCCATCCGTCCATCTGTCTATCTGTCTATCCGTCTATCCATCCATCCATTTGTCTGTCTATCTGTCTATCCGTCTATCCATCCATCCATTTGTCTATCTGTCTGTCTGCCTGTTGTCATTCTGTCATTTTCAGTGATAAAGCAAAAAAAAGGTTTCTGATCCAATAGTGTCAGTATTCAGCTTGACTGAATATCCAGTGTGTTTAAATCCCAGAGTCAGGAAACTCAAACCCCATCGGGTGACAGAAATGGAGCGAAAACACTTCTCATCATCATATTAATGTGTTCTCATACTTCCAGGTGTTCCAGTCAAAGTGACGCATGTTAAGGAAGGGAAATCTAAAGAGACTCCACTGGAGATCTTCTTGTACCTGAATGAGATCGGGTGAGCAGAACCTCAGCTTTACTCTTCACTCTTCTACTGTCACGAATTCAGGAGGAACATTTCTTGAGTTGCTCAATGCTTGCTTTCACTGTGGCTCCTTAAACTTTACATGTTATCCAACCATAAACAGCCATGCAAACATACAAATGTTATGTTTTACAGCATGTGTCACTTGAGAATATATGCATTGTTATTTATTTATTAATCAATAACCGACTCTCACGTTTCAAAGTGGAAAGCATGGAGTGGGGAGAATCGATATCGTGGAGAACCGCTTCATTGGGATGAAGTCCAGAGGTAAGAACATCAAGTCATTACATTTATGAAGTGCATAAAGCTTTATTTATACAGAACCTTTTAAAACTGTTTACAAAGCGCTTTACAGAAGAGACATACACACACATAGAAATATGATTACATTTGTGCATTTCTCAGATTATTCCATGCATTCAAGATAAACATTTTATCAGTTCATGTCATTCACTGGAAATCAAACCCACGACTCTGGTGTTGCTTGTGTAAACGAATTATGACAATTTTATGGCAAATTTTGTCTTCAATTTTAATTTTATGGCAAAATTATGAAAAAAAATATTTTCCTGTTATAATAACATAGGAATATTAATTAATTAATCAATTATTATTATTAACAAAAAAAAAAAAAAATGTAAACTAGGTGCATATATTTTTTTACACATTATACAGTATATATGTATGTATATATATATATATATATATATATATACATATATACACGTATATACACATATATACGTGTATAAAATGTAATATATAAATATATATATATACTTATAATATAACTTAGTATTTACTTTTAATAAATACTTATAATAAATAGTATAATAATAAGTACTTTTTCCTATATTAATATAACATAGGAATATATTGCAAGTATTGCAGGGCAGAAATGACACGCTTCACTTTTAATTTGATCATCATTGTCTATAAATTCCTTCACATTTGATGTTCGTCCAACTTTTGACAAAAGCTTTTCCTCCCTTTTATCAACATTTTCTAAAGAACAGCATCAGAATCCCCCAAAAACATGTTCTTCCTCGGGGTTTCTGTCTCGTTTTCCAGCACTAATATCTAAACATTCTTAAATCAAGATACATTTACTGGAGAAGAAGCAAAATACTTCAGATATTACTGAAAAAAAAAATATCCAAATGAACTGAGATTGAGTTTAAAACAAGATGAAATACCTGTAAATGGAGTCAGGAAAATAATCTTGTTTTTCCTTTGAAGGAAGATTATTTTTCTGACTCCACTGACAGATATTTGTTCTTGTTCGCTTCATTTGGATCAAAATCTTCAGTCATTTTGCTTCTCCGTTAAATATATCGTGATTTAACACCGTGTCCTAACTTCACGCGCCGCGCGATAAAAGCCTCTTCTCCATGTTAATCAGTGTTTGTCCTAACCGGCCGCGACGGCGACACGCGACGATTCTATTTTAGAAACGGTTTCTATTTTTCTGCGACGTCGCGCTGGAACAACAAACACAAAGTGTGGCGATGATAATCTCAGGTGCTGTTTATGTGCTTTATTTAATGTTAAAAGCGTGTCATGTGTAAAATAATGAAATTCATCCAGTTACAGAATTCAAATATCTAGGATTGGTTTTAGATTCTCAATTAAAATTTGACAAGCATATAAAGAAAATCTTAAAAACAATACAAAGTAATCTCAATTGTTTCAAAGTGTTTACTTTCAGGCTAAAAAACTGGTTAAAAACAAACCAAAAGTGTACTCATTTTTAATTATTGTAAGTAGGTAAGAGTTGTATATGATATGCATGTCTATACATCATGTTTATATATCTTTTTTTTTTTTTGAGGTAGTCAAGTCAAGTCAAGTGTATTTATATAGCGCTTTTCACAATACAGATTGCATCAAAGCAGCTTCACAGCATTAAACCAAAATAACACAACAAGGTTGTTTCTAGTGTAAATTTATTGATTGATAAAATTAAATTAATATCCCCAAAATATCCCCAGGTAGTGTAGTATGTACATTTTACGGGTAAATTTTATTGTGTATAAAGGCCCAACCAGGGACAGGAGTTGTTTATATATCATGTTTATATTGTTTTAAATTGAAATAGTGAAGTATGTAAATTTTGTTGTGTTTAGAAGCCCAACCAGGGACAGGAGTTGAAAATTAGCTTTTGCTATAAACTTTTTATGCAGCACTTCAGTGACAAGCTTTGCTTTGACACTATGTTTGTTTGCATTGTCCCTGTCAAATAAATAAAATAAATAGATAAAATAAAAATAAAAAAGCAACAATGGATAATAAACACTCAGATCTTGAAATTAAACAAATGGAAACGAGAACGTTCAAACTGTGAACAAACAAGTGTATTCTTTGACAAAGATTGTTTTAGTAACTCAGTAGCCTGTGTGTTTTTAATAATGTTTAAATGGTGTAATATTTGTGAATTTGATTATGTAGCGACTTATCCATGTTCTAGCGAGTGCCGTCGAGATTACTCTCTGGTGCCACGAGACTCCGCCCACACACTGTTCTGATTGGCTGACTCCGCCCACACGCTGTTCTGATTGACTGACTCCGCCCACACGCTGTTCTGATTGACTGACTCCGCCCACACACTGTTCTGATTGACTGACTCCGCCCACACACTGTTCTGATTGACTGACTCCGCCCACACACTGTTCTGATTGACTGACTCCGCCCACACACGGTTCTGATTGGCTGACTCCACCCACACGCCGTTCTGATTGGCTGACTCCGCCCACACGCTGTTCTGATTGGCTGTGGGTTTTGATTGATTTTGACGCATCTCGAAGTCGCGTCGCGTCTAGTGTGGACAGACACATTATTTGTCACTGGAATCTTATTGCATCGCATCTGGTTAGGATGTCAAGGCATGCAGTCACATTTATTAACTAAGTAACTTATGCATCACACTGATGCTTGGATATTTGTTCTGGAAAACAAGACAACACATTGTTTGCAGTGAAACTTCTGCTGGTTCTGGTTGCTGGAGACCCTGTTTGTGACAGTCTGTTCCTCTGGCTGAATAATTGACTCGGGATTCACAGCAGAGTGACAGGTGGGAATTGAAAAATACGTAATGTCTTGTTTTCCCCGTCGGTTCACAGAAGATCTGTGGAAGTGTGTGTTTACGATGTTCAATAAAGCTCGTGACAGGCTGTGTTTATGTGACACGGTCCAGGAGAATGAAGTGAACTGAGGTTCAGATAGTCGCTGTCAAATATAAGCACAACCCTTTCTGTCTCTTTCCCAACAACAGCGGATTCTCATGCATTTCAAAATCTTTATTTTCTATTCTGTTATCGTTCACTGCTTTTATTGCTTTTATTCATCAAGAACGCATTAAATTGCTCAAAAGTGACAGTAAAGACACATTCTGTTCATCAAAAAATCATGAAAAATAAAATGTATCAAAGTTTCCACAAAAATATGACTGTTCTCAACATTGATAATCATAAATGCATCAAATCATCATATCAGAGTGATTTCTGAAGGATCATGTGACACTGAAGACTGGAGTAATTTTCAGCTTTGATCACAGGAATAAATTATATTTTACTATATATTCACATATTTCACTGTTTTACTGTATTTTTGATTAAATAAATGCAGCCTCGGTGAGCAGAAGAGACAAAAAAATGTGTTTCAATGTTCAAGAACTATAAAAAAACAATCTGAACTTTATGAAAAGTCACGGAAAATCTGAGGATATTAGAAAACTAATATGAGATTAACTAAAAAGTCATGATAAATTCTATAGTGAATATAATAAAGTATTATTATGGCATCAAGCTTTACATTACTATTCAAGTTTTTATTATAAATTAATGCTGATACTTCGATAAAGACACACTTCTGTAAAAGGGTTTCCATTTGATAACGTCAGGATATTTATCCAATTTATAAACTGGATTTGATGTTTTGAAAAATGCATGTAGAAAAAATTGTTAAAATTTTTTAAGTTAATGAGGGACCAGTGTTATTTTACTATTATTTATACATTATTATAGTTAATGTGTATATATTATATACAAATACAAAATATTAATATTTTGAAATCACTTTTTCATTTTAAGGTTTAATATATTTGAATTTTTTATTAATTTCCAGTTAAACTTAAACTGTTTTCAGTTCGTTGCCCAGTCTCTAATTTTGGTTTAGTTTAAGTTTTTCATCTAATATTAAATGTCAGCTTTTAACAGTTTAACACTGACCGTGTCGCGCCTCAGGCTTCAGTTATTAAGCTCTTCACAGTGTTTGTGGAGTGTGTGTGTGTGTGTGTGTGAGTCTTTTGAAGTGTTAAAGCGGTATTAACGCCACACTCTTTCTGTCCGGGCAGGAGTGAGGAATGATAATCCGACCCGTGTTTTACCTGAAGACATTTAACCTCACACACACAAACACACCTGAAGTGTGTAAAGATGAGTGTAAATCTGGCTTCATCTCTTGGGATCTTAATGCCGGAGACTTTTATCAGATGCTTTAGTTCCTCAATCTCCTGCTCTAAATCCCACAGAGCCGTAATGTATCAGATTGCCACTTTTCAGGCCTTAAGCGCCGGGTCGTTCCCTAAGTCTTGTTTTGGGCAGAGTTACTGTGACGCTCGGGGTTTTGGGCCGAGAGCCTCGAGGGGACGGAGATTGTTTTACACATAAGACTCTGAGAAGTTAAGAAAGACAATTGCAGCTTTAATTGAAGAAATCTTTAGTCTCAAAGAGGTTTTGAGCTGTTTTGGTGAGTCAGTTATTTCTGTGTTACGTTGGGCAAACTTATATAAACTTGTATATATGCACACACTGCTGTTCAAAGTTTGGGATTGGTAAGATTTTAAATGTTTTTAAAATAAGTCTCTTCTGTTCACCAAGGCTGCATTTATTTAATAAAAAAATAAAAAAAATAAAAAACTTTAATATTCTCAAATATTACTTTTTTTATTTGAATATATTTTTAAAAGTTATTTATATCCTGTGATCAAAGCTGAATTTTCAGCATCATTACTCCAGTCTTCAGTGTCACATGATCCTTCAGAAATCACTCTAATATGATGATTTGATGCTCAAGAAACATTTATGATTATTATCAGTGTTGAAAACAGTTTTCAGGATTTTTTCATGAAAAGGGGAAAGAAATAAAATAAATCAATACTTATATTCAGCAAGGACGCATTAAATTGATCAAAAGTGACTGTAAAGTAATTTATAATGTTACAAAAGATTTTAGATTTTAAATAAATGAAATGGAACTTTCTATTCATCAGAGAATCCTGAAAAAAAAAAGTTTTACAACTGTTTTCAACACTGATAATAATCATAAGTGTTTCTTGAGAAGCAAATCATCATTTTAGAGTGATTTCTGAAGGTTCATATGTATATATATACAGGGCCTAAAACTAACTTTTTGCCACACCTTTGCTAGTGACCGTACAGAAATGTAATGTAAAATAATAATTAGTAAGAAATCAATTCTTGATATCAACAATTGATTTTGAATGGCAGCCTATGGTGACATTTTACTAGTGAAAATACAATTACAGATATCAAGAATTATAGGTTTACTAGTTGAAATTCAATTCTTGATATCTAGAATGAGCATTTTAACTAGTAAAAATGTAATTGCTGATATCAATAATTAGCATTAGCAAAATTACAGTGGAATTTTTGATATCAAGAATTGCCATTGTTACTAGTATAAATCTAATTCCTGATATCAATAACTATAATTTGAACTAGTGAAAACTGAATTGTTGATATCAAGAATTCATATCCTGGAAATTAATAAAAGTTAAAACGGCTTGCCATACTGCATAGTCTTCATTTTATAAATAAACATCCTTATTCATCCTTATTAATTAATCCATATTAAAGTTACAAAAGTTATTCAGTCGAGAGCAAAAGTTATTTCTGTCTTTTGTTGTTTGATTAACATTAAAAACACAGCAGGAATATTAGGCTACTGTCACTTTAAGAGCGAATGCACAGATCTAATACACTGATGCTGATACACACGCGTTTACTTTCTCAACTGTTCACGTTCACTTAAGACATAATCCACAGTGTTTATTAGGAAACTCGCTGTTTTTTGACGAATTTGTCCATTCAAGAGCAAGAAGACGTGAAGAGAGCTCAGTTTAGTATTTGTGTGCTCTCTGACACTTCACATGTGTGTATATAATTTTTACCTAAGTGTGTTTGATTAAAGTTATTACTTATAGGTTTAATGACCATTGAAAAAGCCATATTAGTTGATTCTCTTTAATCTGAACATACAGTCAAACCAAAAATGATTCAGACACCAGATATAATTTTGGATATTTTTCTACTAGTGTGTGATCAGGACACTATAGTTCATTTTGAGGATAACAAAATAAAGTAAACTGTGAGATATTATTCCCAAAAACTCTTCATGACTACCAGTGACATTTATAAACATTTGGGACCAAAAATGATTCGGACACTTTGAGCTGATCATGTTTTGCTGAAGTGTGTTTTCTTTAATTGCTAATGCTCTTTTTACACACAGACTGAACACAATGAAGCATTGCTTGGTGATTGGTTGAGCTAAACTGGTATTATCTAATTGTGTAGTTAAATTTAACAGCTGACAGATATTCAACATAATTCATGTGTGAGACAGTCTAACAGAAGGACGGACAAAACCAGTCAAATATCAACTGAGTTCTGCTCATATTTTATTACCATTTTCTAAACTATAGCGAATAAACTGAGATAATGTGAGAAATGTTGAAGGAGTCTGAATAAACTCTGGTTTGACTGTATAGTGGTGCGTGTTCGACATGGTTCGACTAGACACAATCTATCAGCAGCGTGTGTGTGTCCGTTCATCATGATGGTGTGTGTGACCCTTCAGATGTCTGAGTGAAAGCTTCATTTCTGTGTGTCACACACTGACGGGGGAATTATAGGGTCGAGATGAACCTGACAGAGACGATTGTTGCGTTTCCCTGATCCATTATCATTCATCCTGATGTCAATGTACCCGTCAACACACATCCTCACACACATACATCCTCACACACACACATCATCGCAACACACATCCTCACACACACACATCCTCACACACACACATCCTCACACACACACATCCTCACACACACACATCCTCACACACACACATCCTCACACACACACATCCTCACACACACATATCCTCACACACACACATCCTTGCAACACACATCCTCACACACACATCCTCACACACACACATCCTCACACACACACATCCTCACACACACATATCCTCACACACACACATCCTTGCAACACACATCCTCACACACACATCCTCACAACACACATTATCAGAGTTTATTCGCTATAGTTTAGAAAATGGTAATAAAATATGAGCAGAACTCAGTTGATATTTGACTGGTTTTGTCCGTCCTTCTGTTAGACTGTCTCACACATGAATTATGTTGAATATCTGTCAGCTGGTAAATTTAACTACACAATTAGATAATACCAGTTTAGCTCAACCAATCACCAAGCAATGCTTCATTGTGTTCAGTCTGTGTGTAAAAAGAGCATTAGCAATTAAAGAAAACACACTTCAGCAAAACATGATCAGCTCAAAGTGTCCGAATCATTTTTGGTCCCAAATTTTACTGGTAGTCACTGTATGAAGAGTTTATGGGTATAATGTGTCACAGTTTTTATTTTGCTCTCCTCACTCACATAAATGAACTATAGTGTCCTGCACATGTTAGTAAAATAATATAAGAAATTATATCTGGTGTCTGAATCATTTTTAGTTTGACTGTATATAGTAATAAGAGAGGAAACAATGGATTTATCTCTTCCTGTTGTTGTGGCGTCAGGAATCTACGAAACCCCTGGAGGAGCGATCCTGCTTCAGGCTCATCTGGACATCGAGACCTTCACGATGGACCGGGAGGTTCGCAGGATCAAGCAGAATCTCGGGATCAAGTTCTCAGAGCTCATCTATAACGGTACGGGTTTAGATCACACTCACATCTATAACGGTACGGGTTTAGATCACACACATCTACGGTACGGGTTTAGATCACACTCATCTACGGTACGGGTTTAGATCACACACTCATCTACGGTACGGGTTTAGATCACACACTCATCTACGGTACGGGTTTAGATCACACACTCATCTACGGTACGGGTTTAGATCACACACTCATCTACGGTACGGGTTTAGATCACACACTCATCTACGGTACGGGTTTAGATCACACACTCATCTACGGTACGGGTTTAGATCACACACTCATCTACGGTACGGGTTTAGATCACACACTCATCTACGGTACGGGTTTAGATCACACACTCATCTACGGTACGGGTTTAGATCACACACTCATCTACGGTACGGGTTTAGATCACACACATCTACGGTACGGGTTTAGATCACACACTCATCTACGGTACGGGTTTAGATCACACTCATCTACGGTACGGGTTTAGATCACACACTCATCTACGGTACGGGTTTAGATCACACACTCATCTACGGTACGGGTTTAGATCACACTCATCTATAACGGTACGGGTTTAGATCACACTCATCTATAACGGTACGGGTTTAGATCACACTCATCTACGGTACGGGTTTAGATCACACACACATCTACGGTACGAGTTTAGATCACACACTCATCTACGGTACGGGTTTAGATCACACACTCATCTACGGTACGGGTTTAGATCACACACTCATCTACGGTACGGGTTTAGATCACACTCATCTACGGTACGGGTTTAGATCACACTCATCTACGGTACGGGTTTAGATCACACACTCATCTACGGTACGGGTTTAGATCACACACTCATCTACGGTACGGGTTTAGATCACACTCATCTATAACGGTACGGGTTTAGATCACACTCATCTATAACGGTACGGGTTTAGATCACACTCATCTACGGTACGGGTTTAGATCACACACACATCTACGGTACGAGTTTAGATCACACACTCATCTACGGTACGGGTTTAGATCACACACTTATATACGGTACGGGTTTAGATCACACTCATCTATAACGGTACGGGTTTAGATCACACTCATCTATAACGGTACGGGTTTAGATCACACTCATCTATAACGGTACGGGTTTAGATCACACACACATCTACGGTACGGGTTTAGATCACACTCATCTATAACGGTACGGGTTTAGATCACACTCATCTATAACGGTACGGGTTTAGATCACACTCATCTACGGTACGGGTTTAGATCACACTCATCTACGGTACGGGTTTAGATCACACACTCATCTACGGTACGGGTTTAGATCACACTCATCTATAACGGTACGGGTTTAGATCACACTCATCTATAACGGTACGGGTTTAGATCACACTCATCTATAACGGTACGGGTTTAGATCACACTCATCTATAACGGTACGGGTTTAGATCACACTCATCTATAACGGTACGGGTTTAGATCACACACACATCTACGGTACGGGTTTAGATCACACTCATCTATAACGGTACGGGTTTAGATCACACTCATCTATAACGGTACGGGTTTAGATCACACTCATCTACGGTACGGGTTTAGATCACACTCATCTACGGTACGGGTTTAGATCACACTCATCTACGGTACGGGTTTAGATCACACACACATCTACGGTACGGGTTTAGATCACACTCATCTACGGTACGGGTTTAGATCACACACACATCTACGGTACGGGTTTAGATCACACTCACCTACGGTACGGGTTTAGATCACACTCATCTACGGTACGGGTTTAGATCACACACACATCTACGGTACGGGTTTAGATCACACTCATCTACGGTACGGGTTTAGATCACACTCATCTATAACGGTACGGGTTTAGATCACACTCATCTATAACGGTACGGGTTTAGATCACACTCATCTACGGTACGGGTTTAGATCACACTCATCTACGGTACGGGTTTAGATCACACACACATCTACGGTACGGGTTTAGATCACACTCATCTACGGTACGGGTTTAGATCACACACACATCTACGGTACGGGTTTAGATCACACTCACCTACGGTACGGGTTTAGATCACACTCATCTACGGTACGGGTTTAGATCACACACACATCTACGGTACGGGTTTAGATCACACTCACCTACGGTACGGGTTTAGATCACACTCATCTACGGTACGGGTTTAGATCACACTCATCTACGGTACGGGTTTAGATCACACACACATCTACGGTACGGGTTTAGATCACACTCATCTACGGTACGGGTTTAGATCACACTCATCTACGGTACGGGTTTAGATCACACACACATCTACGGTACGGGTTTAGATCACACTCACCTACGGTACGGGTTTAGATCACACTCACCTACGGTACGGGTTTAGATCACACTCATCTACGGTACGGGTTTAGATCACACTCATCTACGGTACGGGTTTAGATCACACACTCATCTACGGTACGGGTTTAGATCACACACACATCTACGGTACGGGTTTAGATCACACACACATCTACGGTACGGGTTTAGATCACACACACATCTACGGTACGGGTTTAGATCACACTCATCTACGGTACGGGTTTAGATCACACTCATCTACGGTACGGGTTTAGATCACACTCATCTACGGTACGGGTTTAGATCACACACTCATCTACGGTACGGG
>NC_139967.1:1455000-1465000 GCF_963993115.1 Abramis brama | reverse complement strand
TTTGCAATAAACTTATGATTAAATACATGTAATCAACATTTGTAAATGAGTAGTTTTGTTTCTCCATCGTGTTTAATACAAAATAATACAATGTTTATTTATAAAGCACAATTTAAAAACAACCGAAGTGCTGTAACAGTACAAAAGTAATTTGATTATGCTGTTTGCAGTGCATCATGGGATTGTAGTTTTTAACACTTTTAAATCCCTATGGGAAAAATGAATGGAAAAAATACTTCCAGAACCAGCGCCTCTGAAAAACAGAATGTGAGTGACAGTTGTCTGGTCTTTAATAATGTTGATGTTCATGTAATGTTTTTTTCGGAATTCCGTTTTTTTAAATGTTACAACTTGTTTCGGAATGCTCAGAGAACATTCCATTCCCATAATGTGTGAAGAGTGATAGAATGGAATGTTCCGTTAACATTTTTAACAGTTCTCATGTTTAAAAAAAAAAACGGGACATTCAGAGAACATTAAAATAGAACATTTTGATCATTTAATGGGAACGTTAGCAAAACATTCTCAGAGCGTATTTCTGTTTGCTGGGATGCCGTTACTGTAATTCTTAACTCTGATTGAATGAGCTGCATATGCAGATATTAAAGTACTTCAGACGTCCATCAGTTTCTCTTTGCTTTTAAAGCTCCACACACACCCTGCGGAGAGACAGAACAAATAACCGTCATGATGTGACATGCTTGCTCTAAAACCATGTTTCTGTCCTCGGCAAAGCCATTTACTCTCCGTCAACAAATACTCTCGCAATTCTTCCTCTTAAGGTGCAAACTAAGGCTTTCTGATCCCTTTCCATTTCCCTGTGTGTGTGTGTGTGTGTGTGTGTGTGTGTGTGTGTGTGTGTGTGTGTGTGTGTGTGTGTGTGTGTGTGTGTGTGTGTGTGTGTGTGTTGTGAACGAGGAGACAGAACCCGGATCCCCCGCTGCTGGTAATAGACGCTGGCTCTTTCAGTCGGTCCTGAACTCAATTACACCACAGGCGTCTCATCCGCTCCTCCAATTACACACACCGGCCCCTTTATACACAACCACATGCATACGGGAACACACACACCTCGAGAACACACACACATTGAGAACACACATCACCTCGAGAACACACACACCTCGAGAACACACATCACCTCGAGAACAAACATCACCTCGAGAACACACACACCTCGAGAACACACATCACCTCGAGAACACACACGCCTCGAGAACACACACGCCTTGAGAACACACACACCTCGAGAACACACACACCTCGAGAACACACATCACCTCGAGAACACGCACACCTCGAGAACACACATCACCTCGAGAACACGCACACCTCGAGAACACACATCACCTAGAGAACACACACACCTCGAGAACACACACACATTGAGAACACGCACACCTCGAGAACACACATCACCTCGAGAACACACATCACCTCGAGAACACGCACACCTCGAGAACACACATCACCTCGAGAACACACACGCCTTGAGAACACACACACCTCGAGAACACACACACCTCGAGAACACACATCACCTCGAGAACACGCACACCTCGAGAACACACATCACCTCGAGAACACGCACACCTCGAGAACACACATCACCTAGAGAACACACACACCTCGAGAACACACATCACCTCGAGAACACGCACACCTCGAGAACACACACACATTGAGAACACGCACACCTCGAGAACACACATCACCTCGAGAACACACATCACCTCGAGAACACGCACACCTCGAGAACACACATCACCTCGAGAACACACACGCCTTGAGAACACACACACCTCGAGAACACACACACCTCGAGAACACACATCACCTCGAGAACACGCACACCTCGAGAACACACATCACCTCGAGAACACGCACACCTCGAGAACACACATCACCTAGAGAACACACACACCTCGAGAACACACATCACCTCGAGAACACGCACACCTCGAGAACACACATCACCTAGAGAACACACACACCTCGAGAACACACACACATTGAGAACACACATCACCTCGAGAACACACATCATCTCGAAAACACACACATTAAGAACACACATCACCTCGAGAACACACACACCTCGAGAACACACACACCTCGAGAACGCACACACATCGTGAACGCACAAACATCGAGAACGCACACGCCTCGAGAACACACACACATGGGAACACCTCACCTCGAGAACACACATCACCTCGAGAACACACACACATCGAGAACACACACACATCGAGAACACACATCACCTCGAGAACACACACACATGGAGAACACACACACCTCGAGAACACACATCACCTAGAGAACACACACACCTCGAGAACACACACACATTGAGAACACACATCACCTCGAGAACACACATCATCTCGAAAACACACACATTAAGAACACACATCACCTCGAGAACACACACACCTCGAGAACACACACACCTCGAGAACGCACACACATCGTGAACGCACAAACATCGAGAACGCACACGCCTCGAGAACACACACACATGGGAACACACATCACCTCGAGAACACACATCACCTTGAGAACACACACACATCGAGAACACACACACATCGAGAACACACATCACCTCGAGAACACACACACCTCGAGAACACACATCACCTCGAGAACACACACGCCTCGAGAACACACATCACCTCGAGAACACACACGCCTCGAGAACACACATCACCTCGAGAACACGCACACCTCGAGAACACACGCCTCGAGAACACACACGCCTCGAGAACACACACGCCTCGAGAACACACACACCTCGAGAACACACATCACCTCGAAAACACACATCACCTCGAGAACACACATCACCTCGAGAACACACACGCCTCGAGAACACACACACCTCGAGAACACACACGCCTCGAGAACACACACACCTCGAGAACACACATCACCTCGAGAACACACACGCCTCGAGAACACACACACCTCGAGAACACACATCACCTCGAGAACACACACACCTCGAGAACACACATCACCTCGAGAACACACATCACCTCGAGAACACACACACCTCGAGAACACACATCACCTCGAGAACACATCACCTCGAGAACACACACACCTCGAGAACACACATCACCTCGAGAACACACACACCTCGAGAACACACATCACCTCGAGAACACACATCACCTCGAGAACACACATCACCTCGAGAACACACACACCTCGAGAACACACATCACCTCGAGAACACATCACCTCGAGAACACACACACCTCGAGAACACACATCACCTCGAGAACACATCACCTCGAGAACACATCACCTCGAGAACACACACACCTCGAGAACACATCACCTCGAGAACACATCACCTCGAGAACACACATCACCTCGAGAACACATCACCTCGAGAACACACACACCTCGAGAACACACATCACCTCGAGAACACATCACCTCGAGAACACACATCACCTCGAGAACACACATCACCTCGAGAACACACACACTTCGAGAACACACACACCTCGAGAACACACATCACCTCGAGAACACACACACCTCGAGAACACACACACCTCGAGAACACACGCCTCGAGAACACACATCACCTCGAGAACACACACACCTCGAGAACACACACACCTCGAGAACACACATCACCTCGAGAACACACACACCTCGAGAACACACATCACCTCGAGAACACACACACCTCGAGAACACACACACCTCGAGAACACACACACCTCGAGAACACACACACCTCGAGAACACACATCACCTCGAGAACACACACACCTCGAGAACACACGCCTCGAGAACACACATCACCTCGAGAACACACACACCTCGAGAACACACATCACCTCGAGAACACACACACCTCGAGAACACACATCACCTCGAGAACACACACACCTCGAGAACACACACACCTCGAGAACACACATCACCTTCTTCAAAATAGGGAATGTGATTTGGGACGCAGCCTGAGCTCTCATTGATGGAGTGACATCACTGACAGGAAGTTGTTTCGTCACATGTGTCTCAGATGCCGAGGTATGAAAGCATCCCGTCTCGTCCAGGTGAATTAATGATCCGTGACCTTCCCTCAATTATGTCTCATTACCCCGCAGCCCCGAGGGATTCTGGGACACAATGGGAAGACATGAGAATTAAGAGTCGAGAGTGAAAACGAATCCTGACGGGGTTTTTCTGCTGTCCGTCTCACGTCACTCACACAAAGGGCTCTCTGTTCGGCTCCTCTCTGACGTTTACTATAGTAAAATCATCATAGATGAACATGCAAACAGTGGGTTTTATGGTGCATTGGCCAAAACTATGATTACCATGGTATAATTGTTAACTAAAACTAGTGTGTTACTTGAAATAAAATAAAAATGTGTTACTTGAAATTAAATATAGGCCCTACGTTAATTTAAATAAAATATAATATTAAAAAAAACATGGTTATTTTATTTCAGTTAGTAGCAACATTTATCATTTTTATTTAGTTTAAGATGAAGTATATCGCTAAAACTGAAATAAAATTAATAAACATACGTTTTAAATAAAATAACTTTAAAATGGAAAACAAAAACTAATTCAAAATATTAATAAATACTATAAAGTATATTAATTATACTAAATAAGAATGCAATAGAAATGTAAACTAGTGTTATTTTTTATTAAATCAGTTTTTATTTTTATATTTTCATTTTAGTTCAAAGTTTTAGTAATTTTGTTGGTGTTTTTGTCATTTTTAATTGTCTAATTGTTTTTAATGTCTATATAGTTATTATTTCAGTTTTAGTTTGAGTTATTTTAGTACTAAAGTTCTAAATTAAAATGAGAAATGTTTGCATTTTATTTAAATTTCAGTTAATAATGTTAATTATTTCAAGTAACACATTTTTTTTCATGCTTTTAGTTTCAAGTTTTTCTCTTTTTTTTCTTCCAGTGTTTAGTTCAGTATAATAACCATAATTTAAAAACTAGCCATTATTTTTTTTATTTTTTTTAAGTACCTGCAATTTGACTCGTGCCAGTTTGACATCTATTTTATTTACTTTAATTTTTTTATTGAACAATATCAATGTACAAACCATTGTAGGGAACAATAATATGCATATGAAAATATAACCAAATAATTAAATCTCCAGTTGTATATCTATCATTTTGTGTATAGGCCTATTATGTTTATTAAGGTTTCTCCAATTTATTCCCAAGCCTCTCTAAAAAAATGCTGGGATGTTTCAAAATATGAACCCAACCGTTTAAAAGTTTAACTTATTGATTGGGTTTCTCCATATTTGACCCAACATTTTTTATTATTTTTCAGTTAAGGTTTATTTCAAGTAACAAAAATGTATTTTCATGCTTTTAGCTTCAGTTTTAGTGAACTATAATAACCATAATTTAAAAACTAGACATGATTCTTTTTTTTGGTTTAAGTTCTCTGCAATTTCACTCGTGCCAGTTTGACATCTTTCAAGTACGAATACAATATGCATATGAAAATTTAACCAAACATGTCATTTAATCTCCATTTGTATATCTGTCATTTATATTATGTTAATGTTTCTCCAATTTTTTCCCAAGCCACTCCGTTTCAACCCATGTTTGGGTCAAAATATGGACGTGTTTAATTTAACGGTTGGGTTTGTCCATATTTGACCCAGCATATATATATTTTAGAGTGTGTATTTGAGTCTGAAGCTTTTTCATCCTCAGAAACGCTGAGATGTTCTGACATGTTGTCAATCACGAACCCTCCCTCTGCTCACCTGCGCTGCAACAATGACTTCAGGGCCTTTATTAACATCAATTATTGTAACCCAAGACTCACACACACACACGGGCCCCGGAGCCGACCGAGGCCCCTCGTCTTGCTGCCATTAAGGGGCTGCGGACAATTATGTCAAATGTTAAATGGTAAAACGACATCTAGATCCACGGGAAAGCAAACCTGCCATTTGAAGTCACTGTTTTCCCAGCTGAAATTGTTCACATAAAAGCATGAGAGAAAACCTGTCGATATGAGATGAGATTTGTTAAGCCTGCAGGATTATAACAGGAATCTGTTTTTTAAGACGCTCTGGAGGTTTGATCTAATGGATGGATATGAGGTCATAATCTCACAGCTATATTTCTTCTGGTTATGGATTTATGACTCTCTGGCGTGATCGTTAGACTGGTTTAAAAGGCTGTTTAAGGCGTAAAGCCTGATTTCTAAATGGGTTTACACTGCATCACTGTGACTCATTATTATAACTAATTTATTATTATTATTGTTATCTATGTACCATTCAAAAGTTTGGGGTCGGGATTTGCTAATGTTTTTGAAAGAGTCTCTTCTGCTCACCTAAGCTGCGTTTATTTGATCAAAAATACAGCAAAATATGTGAAATATTATTCCAATGTAAATCATCTGTTTTCTATGTGAATATATTGTAAAGTGTAATTTATTCCTGTGATCAAAGCTGAATTTTCAGCATCATTACTCCAGTCTTATATAAATAATTAAATAAAGTCCTACTATTTAAAATTAAATAGACATAATACAACTAATAAAAAGGGGCAAAAACACAAAATTACTGACACTATAATGAAAACGAACAAACAATATAAAATCAAAGTTTTTAATAGACATTTAAATGTATCTATTAAAGTCCCCCTATGGTGAGAATCCATCTTTTAATGTTGTTTATGTGTCTATGTGGTGTTTTTAATATGCTTTAAGACAAACCATGTGTAAATTCATAAGTCGACACCATTGCTGAGTATTTTTAAAACTGCAGTGAACCAAAGACAGTCTCAAAAACACTTTGAAATCGCTGGTGTTTCTGACGTCACAAACTACCTTGTAACCAATCAGATCAATGTGTGAACACGCACTGAGTGAGTGAGTGGAGGCGGGGCTCATTTGTATATTCATAGAACCACGCATACTAAATGAGGCAAGGGTGTCGAGTTACATTCAAAATATTTTAAGGCATGACTTTTTTTTTAAGGTAAAACCGGTTAAATATGAAAATATGAGAATTAAGGGATACAATTATTGATTACAGGGGGACTTTAAGAAGGCAATAAACATGAGAAGCGCTATATATATAAGAAATGGTGAGCATAAGAAGATTGTCTTTTTTTTTCCAGCAGGATGCAGTGAAGTTCTCAAGGAAGAGTTTTCATCGGTTTCTTGAATATTGTCAATGTCCCTTTAAGAACATTTCCTTTCGCTCGGCGGCCATCTTGGAATCGCCTCATCCATTTTCTCACGCATTCATGAAAAATCATCGCGGAGCAGAGAGGACACCGACAACACACCGACAGAGCAGGTTACTTTTGATATGAAACAAAGTCTCAGCATTCAAATTATGTCAGTTTTATTACAAAATTCAAACAATAAATACCGTTTTGGCGCTCTTTAACGTGGCGTGACAGATCGCTTTAGCGGTTCATGAACCTATCATCTCATCTCCTCTTTACTACAAGTTACAGCAGCAAATAAACATCAGTGAAGAACAACTTACTGGAATCAATCATGTCTCATGTATTCGATCAATCAGTGTTTCAACCACAGAAAGACGTCAATAAAACAGCTTGAGAACAATGTCACATAAAGCTAATCAATAGGCCTACATATAGCCTAGCCTAGCATGTTAGTTAAGTAGTTACAAAAATGAACTCTAGAGAATTTTGCTAAATATATGCTCTATATGACATGTTTATTATATTTTTCTCTTATTTAATTAAAAAGTATTATAATATTATTATAAAACCACACTATATTAATTTTATGAGAATGAGTTGTTCATTTTAAAGTCCCCATGAAACCAAAAGTGAAGTTTTTTGGCTTATGTTAGCCTTCCTGTTATCTATAAGCTAAATCTAGTGTGTTCTAAAACAATGACAAAATTCACATTTAGCATATACAAGCATTCAAAAAGTACAGTCACTCACTTCTGCCAATTATGGATCAGTGATTTTGATGACAACAATTCAAATTAAATCAGTTTCAATGAGTCAAGACAATTTCGTTGAATTGGGTCAAATTAGGCAAATTTTTTTGTGGTATGTGGTATTAACTTTATTACATTTGTCTTGACTAATTATATTATGTCGGTCCAACTTAATTTTTAATTGATTTACTAAGGTTTAATTCATTTAAAGACTGGTGTAAAAAAAATTATATATATTTTTAATGTTTTCATTTTCATAATTTTCATATTTATTCACCATCATTTTTGGTTAGTTTGTTTTGTGTTTTTGTCGTGTGTGTGTGTATATATATATATATATATATATATATATATAATGTTTAAAAAAATTATTGTCTATTCATTTTTATTTTAATACAAGTTAAAATAAATGGAAATGAGAATGTTGACTTGGCAACTAGCCTAGTTGAAATAAAGTAAGTTAAAAAATGTATAGATTTTTTTATTTCAGTTAATATTTATTTTATTTAAAGCAACAAAATGTTTTTTTATTCATTGATTCATTTTATGACTTTAGTTTCAGTTCGTTTCACTAACATGTCTTTCCCTTTGCTAAGAAACATGTCAAATAACACGTAATCCCCAAAATGTCGCTCATTCGAATGAATTAAACCGAACAAGAGGCAAAAATCATCTTTTAAGTGTGTGTTGCAGCTTAATCCCGTTGAAAGCGTGTTGAACCTGCTTTGATCCGTGTGTTTCCGTCTGACATCCGACTCCTGCGCTCGTGTGTTCTCGCGTCTCGGACGTCTGTTCCTGTCAAAGGGCACAAACTCAGATCTATAAAAGCAGATGGGGGGCCATTACTTCCAGAGCTGCTCCATCTTTGTTTCCGGCTTTGCACGTGATAAAATATTGATGGAAAAATAGAAATATTTTGCCTGCTGCTTAATGTTGCCCATCTGAGGGGGTTAATGACTGATGGAGACCCCCGATCTCATGTTACTTGAGCTTCAAGCTTCACACGAACGCCTGAGCGATCGATAGCTCTTTATCACACTGGCGTTTGCTTTCAGAAACACTTCAGGCCTTCGTGAGCTTCCACTGGCGTTAGTCGGACATCTAGAGCAACACATCTCCAACTCTGTGTCGTATAGCCTGAGCTAACCCTATAAAGGATCAAACTTTGCTGTCACACACAATCAGATGTAAAATTACGGCTGATAATAAAACAGTCAAACCAGAGTTTATTCAGACTCCTTCAACATTATCACAGTTTATTCGCTATAGTTTAGAAAATGGTAATAAAATATGAGCAGAACTCAGTTGATATTTGACTGGTTTTGTCCGTCCTTCTGTTAGACTGTCTCACACATGAATTATGTTGAATATCTGTCAGCTGGTAAATTTAACTACACAATTAGATAATACCAGTTTAGCTCAACCAATCACCAAGCAATGCTTCATTGTGTTCAGTCTGTGTGTAAAAAGAGCATTAGCAATTAAAGACAACACACTTCAGCAAAACATGATCAGCTCAAAGTGTCCGAATCATTTTTGGTCCCAAATTTTGTCCGAAGAATTTTTGGGTATAATATGTCACAGTTTACTTTATTTTGCTCTCCTCACTCACATAAATGACATATTACTATAGTATCCTGGACACACTAGTAAAATAAAATGATATCTGATGTCTGAATAATCTGCTGTACTGTTATAAAGATCTCATTGATTTACAAGCATCAGAATTTCATCTTACTTTTTGTCCATATAAATATCAGAATCTGCAGCAAATTGCATATTTTTCTCTGAATTCATTTTTCATCCGTGTTCTCACTGATGGATCAGATAAAACACAAATGCAAACTTATATATTTTTTTTCCCATTTCAAACATTAGATTTTTGACTGTTATTTCATGTCTGGCTTTACAGGGTTAATAATTATATATTGTTGCGTGATCAACAGTGTAATTGTACTAAAGCATTTATACTCATTAAATACTGGCATCAATTATTTTCATGCATTTGTTGATTTTTTTGGGGGAGAGTTTATCATAAA
>NC_139967.1:1405000-1452500 GCF_963993115.1 Abramis brama | reverse complement strand
TCAGTAGAAAAACATTGAAATAACCAATTAAACATGAAAGTATTCATACTTTTCTCCTTATATAGAACATTTTTGGCATAAAGGGTCTTTAAGATCGGACCCTAGAGTCGTCTCTGGAATGCACAGCGTGATTATATGAACTCTAATGGATGTTTCTGTGAAGCTTTCAGGCAAAAAGCGTCAGGTTGTTCCTCTTGATGTGTGCATATGTTTGAGAATGGTTTGCACAGAAAGCTTTCATGGCTCGTCCAGTTCCTCCCACACCGGTATAATCACTGGACGACGCTGAATGGAAATTGACAACAGAAGTCATTCGCTCTTAGAGCATGCTGGGAGAAGTGCACAAACAACTGCGTTTACCTGTTATTACCTCACAGCCACCGATGCCAATACAATAAACCACACACACACACACTCACACACACACACACACACACACAAAAACAGGACAGGTGGAGGAGAATAAGAGCTGGATTGGAAGAAAGAAGAAATGAGGGAGGGATGGTGTGTGTGTGTGTGTGTGAGTGTGTGTTTTGGCGAACAGCAGGGACGGGGTCAAAGCGTCCCAGAGGAAAGATAGAAACTGTGGAAAAACATCCGTAATTTTCACCGCAGGGTCTCTGTGTAATTGAGTCGCTGAGAGTGTCTAAACCGAGAGGAATCACGTAAAGTGTCCGAGGTTACGAGCGAACGGGACGCGAGAAGGAGCAGGAAACGCGGACGGCGACCGCAGTGTGTTTACCTGCTCTTAAAAGCGTCTGAAAGTTTCTTGGTCTTGGTTTTTTAAATCCGTGTTGGTGGAGAATCTGCAGATCAGGAGCACTGGAGATCTACACCTTATTTAAATCGACACTCTTAAAGCTTTTAATGTTGTGCTGTTTTTAATATGCTTTAAGGGTTTGTTCACCCATTCTAGGTGCGTCCCAAATCGCGTACTTGTGCACTATTCTACGCCATTCTGTAGTCTAAATAGTGCGAGTAGTGTGTGTGTTCACACTGAGAATACTAAAAAGAAAAAGTGCACTTTAAAGCGTTAGTTCACCTAGAAATGAAAGTTCTGTCAGTAATTACTCTCCCTCATGTTGTTCAACCCCGTCAGACTCTCGTTCATCTTCAGAACACAAATGAAGATATTGTTGAGTAAATCTGAGAGCTGTCTCACTCCTCCATAGGCTTCTCTGTTATTGAAACTTGCCGGTCCAGAAAGTTAGTAAAGACAATGTTTAAAATAGTCCAGTGACTACAGCGGCTCAACCTTAAGTTCATCAAGCGACGAGAATACTTTCTGTGCACAAAAACAAACAAAACTAACGACTTTATTCAACTCTTCATGTTCTTCTGTGTGTCTCTGAGTGAGTTCAGGTAGTGTAACAGCGCAGCGCTTCTGGGTCGTACGTCAGAACGGAGGCTCACTATTGGCCAGCATCACACACATGACCAGCGTCGGCCAATAGTGAGCCTCCGTTCTGACGTACGACCCAGAAGAACTTAAGGTTGAGCCGCTGTAGACACTGGACTATTTTAAAAATTGTCTTTACTAACTTTCTGGACCGGCAAGTTTCAATAACAGAGAAGCCTATGGAGGAGTGAGACAGCTCTCAGATTTAATCAGAAATATCTTCATTTGTGTCTGAAGATGAACGAGAGTCTGACGGGGTTGAACTACATGAGGGAGAGTAATCACTGACAGAACTTTCATTTCTGGGTGAACTAACGCTTTAAGTTCCCGGATGATGCACTTATTTAACCGAAAAAACAAAGTGTGGAACATTGGACACTTCATACACTCGACTGTCACCGATTTAATTACGGGCTTTCAGACTCCGATGTTGAATGACAAAATAAACTTATTGGGCCCTATTTTAACGATCTGAAACGCAAGTATCAAGCGTGAAACGCAAGTAACTTTGTGGGCGGATCTCGACGCAAATCTAAAATGTGTTGGTCTGAAGTCGCTTCATTACTCATAGGTGTGGTTTGGGCGTAACGTGAAATAAACCAATCAGAGCGTCATCTCACATTCCCTTTAAGAGCAGGCGCGCTTGTTCCATGGCGGATTGCTATTATAACGGCGGATTTGCAGGAGCGGTTCACAGCCGAGGAGACCGGCGTTCTCGTCAGGGCCGTAAAACACAGAGAAGTGACATTGGGGATGGAGAAACACACCCAGATTAGCTTCGGTTAAACAGGCGTATGATAATTTGGGTAAATGTGTAAACTAGACTTTTTCACATCTTCATGGACACCACAATGATTTCCCTCACGTGAAATATTGTTCCTTGTAATAATGTATGGTTTTCTAAAAATGAAAACTGCTGCATCTGTGTAGATGAGAGAAGCAAAGTGTGTGTGCGTTGTGCTCACGCTACATTGATTATGGCCAAGCATGCGCCCTTAAAATAGCATCTGAATAACATGCGCAACGCGCCACTGACTTTAGACGAGGTTTCTCCTAGAGGTCTGCACGGGCTTTAAACTGAAGCCCGAACCCGGCCCGTACCCGCGATCATTTAACCCGACCCGACCCGACAATTACATTTACATGTTAAGCCCGAACCCGAGGTCCACTCTATTTCTCACAGCAAATAAATACCATTTTTTGAGAGAGAGAGCCTGTGTGTCTGTGGTCTGTGTAGCCTATGCACACATTGCACATCGAGAAGAAAGTGAAAACATTGCAAAGCGAGAAGAAACCGCTCTGGATGAAATGTGAATTTTAAAACAAATTAAATGAACAACAGCAATAACTTAAATAAAAGTGCTTTTAAAAAAAACATTTCGTTTGTATATATATATACAGACGAAATGTTTTTTTTATAAAAGATAAAAGTGATATAAAATATTTTATTTAAAAAAAAAAAAAAAGTGTCGGCGCCAATAGCCCCATGGTTAACGCGCCGACATATAGCGCAACTGCGCCTCCGGCGACCCGAGTTCGATTCCCAGCTCGAGGTCCTTTTGCCGATCCCCTTCCCCTCTCTCTCCACCCCATGCTTTCCTGTCAAAATCTCTACTGTCCTATCAAATAAAGGCACAAAAAAGACCAAAAACATAACTTGAAAAAAATATATATAAAAAAAAAAAAGTGCTTTTAAAAAAAACATTTCGTTTGTATATATATATATATACAAACGAAATGTTTTTTTTAAGCACTTTTATTTAAAATATTATTTTAAAATATTAGCGAGAAGAAACCGCTATGCACACATTGCACATCATGCGCACGCAACTTTCTCTCTCGCGCGTGCCGGTCACCACAACACAGCAAGCAGGCAAAGCACACGGCACGCAAACTATATATAGCCTATGTAGTTTTTCTTAGTTACAAACCGGAACCCGAGGCTGTTCAATAAACATTAACCTGAACCCGACCCGAAACCCGCACATTTTTCGGGACCCGTCGGGCTCGGGTCGGGTAGCAGACCTCTAGTTTCTCCTGGTCAGTGGCGGAATTGTTTTCTGAAACTGCAAAATAGCACCAGGGAACGTTTGCGCCGGAACACGCCTCCTCTTTTCACTGAACCGCCCCCGGGAGCGCAAGTTCATTCCCTAATTTACTGACGTGCGTCTGTGGAGGGAAAAGTCAGCTGTGCGTCGGGTAAGAAATAGGAATGATTCATGCGTCGTGTACAAAGTCATTTGCGCTGGGTGCAAGATAGGGCCCATAAAGTTCATACACTACACGGTTGAGTACATAGTGCATAAGTGCATCATTTGGGACACAGCTTCTGTCAGTAATTACTCTCCCTCGTGTCGTTCCAAACCCGCAAGACCTTCGTTCATCTTCAGAACACAAATGAAGATATTTTTGATGAAATCCGATGGCTCCATTGACAGATATTTAATGAACACCATGAAGGCCCATGTAATACATCGTTAAAACAGTCCATGTGACTACAGTGGCTCAACCTTAATTTTATGAAGCGACGAGAATACTTTTTGTGAGCAAAAAACAAAATATCGACTTTATTCAGTCATTTCTTCTCTTCTGTAAGTTTATTTTATCTTCTTTGCGGGACAGCATAATAGTTTTATTGTAGTGTGGTGGAAACTGACAGATTTCTTCACATGTCGGATCATACAGTTGTTGTGTAACTTCCATGCGAATATTACATGGATTTGTGTTTTCACCGTTATCAACATATTTCACATGAGAAACGTTGGTGAACTGTGCAGTTCTGTTCGATAATTCTGCCGTGATAATGGCCAGAATCAAACGTGTGTAGAGTTTGTAACATGAACATGTGTGTGTCTCTCCAGATCTCACGGCTGTGGATTATGACACTATGATTATGAATGCAGAAATGCAGACATGGATATTTGAGCAGCCCTTTGTGTCATACTCATAACTGCTTGCAGAAGAGCCATTACTGATGCACTTTTAGCCCTCGAGCACACACACCTGCAGATAATGTCAATGTGTGTGTGTGTGTGTGTGTGTGTGTGTGTGTTCGGCATCTGAGCACCAGATCAGGTCCTGTGCCAAACCATTAGTCCGGTCATGAGCAGAACAGCAGAGATGAAGCGCCTCGGGTGGACAGGTGGATGTAAAGCAATATCTCTATAGACCTGTTTATTCTTGAGGCGGTCAACATGATTTTGCAAACTTTTATTGCTCATATGCAGCTGGAAATTACTTGCAGTTGATTTGCAAAAATGCCTCCCTCTCTCTCTCTCTCTCTCTCTCTCTCTGAATATATATATATATACGTACTATATACGTACATACAGTAGTCAACATTTGAAGTCGATCAAAAAAGTTCAGTAAAGTTGTCCTAAGACAAGTATTGTTCAAAATTCATGTATAACTTTGATGAAAGGTTTTGATCCACTTCAGATGTTGACTACTGTATATATACACACACACACATATATATATATATATATATATATATATATATATATATATATATATATATATATATATATAGACAGAAAAGAATGACAAATCAACAACTGTATACATATGAAAAAAAATAGTAGGGGTATAACAATGTCAAAATATGAGTCAGAATTTTCGATTTTTCTTTTATGCCAAAAATCATGAGGATATTCATTAAAGATCATGTTCCATGAAGATATTTTGTACATTTCCTACTGTAAATATATCAAACACATTTTTGTGAGTGAATGCAGCACAATCGCCAACATAAATGCACAACTTTAAAGGAGATTTTCTCAATGTTTAGATTTTTTTGCACCCTCAGATTCCAGATTTACAATAGTTGTATCTCAGCCAAATATTGTCCAATCATAACAAACCACACATCAATCATATTTCTTCAGCTTTTAGATGATGTATAAACCTCAATTTTAACAAACTGACCCATGTGACTGGTTTTGTGGTCCAGGGTCATAAATATATATTGTCATTCTTTTCTGCATTTCTTCTCACATTGATTAAATTAAATTCACATTTATTTGTATAGCGCTTTGTTGTTGTTACTTTTGACTATTGATCTTGCTTTTGTTTTAAATAAACTTTTTTGACCTTTTGATAGTCGTGTGTGTAAAAGTGATTTGGTGATTACCAAGATTTATGGGTTTAATTTCCAACCCATATTACAGTAGTCAACATTTGAAGTTGACCATACAAAAAAAACCCATTTTTCCCAACCCTGCTGGGTCAAAACAACCCTGTGCTGGGTCGCCAAACTGACCACGGTTGGGTTGTTTTTAACCCATCGTTTTTTTGTGTGTGTAAAATAAGCAGTTTATGCTTAAAAGCTTGTTTCCGCCACAGAATAAAACATTTTAAAAGATAATTGCGACTTTTTATATCACAATTGCAAGTTTATGTCTCGCAATTCTGACTTTATAACTCGCAATTGCAACTTTATATCTAGTAATTCTGACTTTATTACTCGCAATTGCAACTTTATATCTCGCAATTCTGTCTTTATAACTCACAATTGCAACTTTATATCTCGTAATTCTGACTTTATAACTCGCAATTGCAACTTTATATCACATAATTCTGACTTTATTACTCACAATTGCAACTTTATAGCACGTAATTCTGACTTTATAACCGCAATTGCAACTTTATATCACATAATTCTGACTTTATTACTCGCAATTGCCACTTTATATCTAGTAATTCTGACTTTATAACTTGCAATTGCAACTTTATATCTCGCAATTCTGTCTTTATAACTCGCAATTGCAACTTTATATCTCGTAATTCTGACTTTATAACTCGCAATTGCAACTTTATATCAGATAATTCTGACTTTATAACTCGCAATTGCAACTTTATATCACATAATTCTGTCTTTATAACTCGCAATTGCAACTTTATATCTCGCAATTCTGACTTTATAACTCGCAATTGCAACTTTATATCACATAATTCTGACTTTATTACTCGCAATTGCAACTTTATAGCACGTAATTCTGACTTTATAACTCGCAATTGCAACTTTATATCTAGTAATTCTGACTTTGTAACTCGCAATTGCAACTTTATATCACATAATTCTGACTTTATTACTCACAATTGCAACTTTATAGCACGTAATTCTGACTTTATAACTCGCAATTGCAACTTTATATAACATAATTCTGACTTTATAATTCGCAATTGCAACTTTATATCTAGTAATTCTGACTTTATAACTCGCAATTGCAACTTTATATCGCATAATTCTGACTTTATTACTCACAATTGCAACTTTATAGCACGTAATTCTGACTTTATAACTCGCAATTGCAACTTTATATCACATAATTCTGACTTTATAACTCGCAATTGCAACTTTATATCTTGCAATTCTGACTTTTTTCCGCAATTGCGGCTTTATATCTGACTTTATAACACACAATTCTGAGTAAAAAGTCGCAATTACCTTTTTTTTATTTTTATTCGGTGGCGGAAACAAGCTTCCATATAAAACAAGTGACAAAAATCGTATTAAAAAAAAGAGACAAAAAGTCATCAAAGGAGTATTTCAACTTTTAAGTTATACGAAATTCAACTAAACAAAACTTGAAAAAAATGAGTTGAAATGACTTGTACAGCCAATTTGATTGTACTTAAAGAAATGTAAGGCAGCAACTGAACTTTTTGAAGTTGATTTGGGGAATATTTTACAGTGTTTGCAGCTGCAAAAATTGCACACAAAAAAATGCCTGTTAGAAAATGATAAATAGAACTAATATAACTTCCATGCAGTTTATACTTAAAAACAATCGCCTCTGGCTTAGTTGGAGACACTTAATGTTCAACAATACTAGGCCTACTGATCTGCTGTACTGACGCATCTCTGTTCTCTGTAGAACTGCTGTATAGATGAATAGAACTAATTTAATAATTGATGAACTTTCCACAGTTATTATTTCTGATCTGAGATTTCACACTTACACTCACGCCTGTCACTCATTCAGCCGACGAAACCGATTTGCATAAGCAGGTCTAAAATTGATGGCAATTTTGCAGTTGTTACGCCCACAGTTCCTGCCAGATGTTCTCAGATGTTCGCACATGTGCTGAATGAGTTCATCATAACCATAAACGTGACTCACGCCAGTGCTGGACCAAAGCAAATGTTTGCTAAAGAATTGTGAATATATGACACCTTTCCTCTTAGTTTTTCATTGATTCACCTATTAATTGATCAGTTAATAATAATTTACCCAGTAACATGAAGATTTCATGATGCGATGGAATATGCCGTTGTCATTTTTTTATTTACCTTGTATTAGTTAAAGTTAAGGTAGATCACAGTAATTCAGTTTAGTTATATACATATTAGCACTAATATGAAAATCATACTTCATAAAATTTAAATTGACTAAATGCATGTGATGTCTGGACAAGTAACAATTTTCTGAATTTGAAATATTTAAAAAATGTTTTTTATATATATACACACATATTTAAAAGTTTTATGTTATATATATATATATATAGGCTACACACACACATATATATATATACACACACAGACATTATATATGTAACATTTTTGTTATATATGCATACGTATATTAGCCTATATTTTATATATTATAAAAAAAATTGTTATATACAGTATGTGTAAAAAAAATTGTTACACACACATATATAACATATATATATATATATTTACAAATTGTTATTTTTTACATATATATACATAGGCTACAATAATTCAAAGGGCTTCACATGAAAATTATTAAAAATAGCAGTCACAAAATGTTGCACAAAATAAGAAATAAAAACTTAGTAGATTAATAAATTAATTGAAATGAAGTGAAGATGTACACTAAATAAAATACTTGCTAACGACTAAATGATCAAGTGTGATCAGGTTAAGTAACAAAAAAAGCAATAAAATGAACTCTTTCAGTGCTGTTAGAACCACGTGTGTGAAATCTCGCAGAGTCTCGTCTCCCTCTCAAGTCTCGCGTTGTTCCGTCGAGCTGTTTCCTGTTCCGGGGTCGGTCGTGTACGCCGTGTGTGTGTTTATGCACTTGTGTGTGTGAGTGTGTGTGTGATGATGATGATGGCGGAGCTGGTGCAGGGACAGGCCTCGGTGGCTCAGGCCGGGATGAAGGCTGACGGATTCACGGACCCGTTTCACCGTGCGCGACAGGTACACACGCCAGCATGTGTGTGTAGACGACCGCACGCGTCTGTGTGTGTTTGTGTGTGTTTAATGAGTGCGCGTTTGGCGTGAGTGTGTGTGTGTGTAGCCTGTTAGCTGCTAGTGCTGGATGAGCTTTTAAACTCCAGCACACACACACACACACACACTCACTCACACAGATTAAGGCCACAACTCAACAACTATAAAACACAATTTACGCGCGGAAGAATCAAACACAACTTAACGCTGCCGACATTGACAACAACTTTATTGCGATCTACTCGATCAGAAACTACAGAAACACCAGGAACAAACTGCTGCAACCTGTTGTTGTCATGCACACGTTTTACAACTTACTTCGACTCACGCGAACACACGCGCAACACACTCCGACACAACACACTCCTCGCGTTGCGCAAACCGACGGAAAGTGCGCAGTGTGAAGTTTGTTGTGCACGTTGACACTTGTGCTAAGCGCGCGCACACACACTCACTCACACACACTCGTGTAGTGAATCCACACCGATGATCATGTGCTCCGGCCAGTTTTAGGATTCAAGGAAAACTTCATCTGTCACAGTGTGTGTTGCACATCGCAAGGGTTTGTGTCCTTCAGAGCAGCGTGGCCTTGTGCTTCTGCTCACAATCATCAAAATCCTCAATTTACCTTCACATGTGGCTGTGCATGTTGTATATCTGCTCATATTAGCACTTTTAATAATCATAATCCTCATTTTACCATTCCATATTGTATTGCATGTAGTATATCTGCTCATATGAGCACATTTGATAACCATAATCTTCATTTTACCATTTCGTATAGTTTTGCATGTAGTATATCTGCTCGTATTAGCACTTTTAATAACCATATTCTTCATTTATTTTTTACATTACATATAGTTTTGCATGTAGTATATCTGCTCATATTAGCACATTTAATAATCATAATCTTCATTTTACCATTATATTTAGTTTTGCATGTAGTATATCTGCTCGTATGGACACATTTATGAATCATAATCTTCATTTTACCATTATATTTAGTATTGCATGTAGTATATCTGCTCGTATGGACACATTTATGAATCATAATCTTCATTTTACCATTTCGTATAGTTTTGCATGTAGTATATCTGCTCATATTAGCACTTTTAATAATCATATTCTTAATTTATTTTAACCATTACATATAGTTTTGCATGTAGTATATCTGCTCATATTAGCACTTTTAATAATCATAATCTTCATTTTACCATTATATTTAGTATTGCATGTAGTATATCTGCTCATATTAGCACTTTTAATAATCATATTCTTAATTTATTTTAACCATTACATATAGTTTTGCATGTAGTATATCTGCTCATATTAGCACATTTAATAATCATAATCTTCATTTTACCATTATATTTAGTTTTGCATGTAGTATATCTGCTCGTATGGACACATTTATGAATCATAATCTTCATTTTACCATTACGTATAGCATTGCATGTACTATATCTGCTCATATTAGCACATTTAATAACCATAATCTTCATTTTACCATTATATTTAGTTTTGCATGTAGTATATCTGCTCATATGGACACTTTTAATAATCATAATCTTAATTTGACTATTAGCATTGCATGTAGTATATCTGCTCATATGAGCACTGTGGTAAAGTTGGGGTAACTCTTCACAGTAGTAGTGTATCTGATTGTTCCCGTACTGTATCTGAGGATTGCTGTAGCGTGAGCGGCTGCAGCTGTCGTGACGCGCGTCAGTCAGAGAGACGCGTGAGCTGTGAACATGAGCCTCTCGGACACCAGTCACTCATGCATGTGCCGCGCCACGTTTGCATAACATGAAAAACCAGCCGTGAGCACATACGCTGCATGAATATTCCATTATTTCTGCTTATTTGTGACGTGCACGTGCACCTGAAAGCGAGTGACTGTGTTCCTGAGCCGGTTTGGAGCTGTGAGTGCAGTTCAGTGGAGTTGTCGTCTCTGAATGCTTGCATGACTTCATTGGAAAGTCTCCAGAGTGCCGGTGCTTGTGAGGCGGCGCCTGACGGATCAATACTCTGTCAAAGCCTGTCAGCTTGAGGAGAGACTGTTCACTTTAATATCTGTGTAAGTTCCGCGTTTAAAGGCCCCCTGAAATCAAAATGTACTCTCTTTAGCCATTAGCATGAATATGCTAGGCTTAAGCTGATGAATGCGCTTCCAAAACAATGACAAAATTTGCATTTAGGAGATATAAGCATTTAAAACTTTAATAGTCTCTCACTTCCGCTAAAACGGATCAGGGATTTTAATGACATCACCGCTTCTCATCACATCTTCTGTCCAATCAAATGCTCTAGAATCTGAAGCTCCGCCCCCTCTGCTATAAACGCACCGCAGGAACTGGGAATGATTTTAGTTCTAGGAACTCCTTTTAGAGGAACTCATTTACTCCTTCAGAGTCGGTCTAAACCAGCGCTATAGGAACTATCCGTGACGGTAGTGTTCGCTGATTGGCCGAACGCACGCGAAACACCAGAACCCGCCATTTAAAAAAAAGCTAAACACAGATTAAAGCCTGTATATTTACTCCAGAAACTAACTCTACGAACATGTAAAACAGTGATAGATGGAGCTCTTAATCTTTACGCTGAGGAGAAAATCCAACACGACTCTGAGGAGAACAGAGAAACATGATTATGTATTTCTGCTCAGCAACACTGGACATCACACACACGGCATACGCTAATAACTCTTCATCACTGTCTACTTTATATGTGTAACAGTTCTGTCTAATAATGTTTTAGACAGATCGTAAACTAATGAACGCGGAGAATGTGAGCACTATGAGCTCTGGCGTTCTCAGCGCCGTCAAAATAAACTAAACGCTATTGGCTATTTGAAAAGGGGGAGGAGCCACTCAATATGTCCCGCCTTCTCTTCCTGTGTCAGTGGAAATTACGTCAACGCATCAAACGAAGCTGCGCGTTCCAAGGCACTTCAGACTTAAATCTGCGTTTTTTAGTTGCCTCAGTCATAATTCACATTAAAATCAGTCGCCAGGCTTTCAGAGGCAAGCGAGGACGTCGGGACGGTCACGTTTTTAAGTTTCGTTACAAGCTGTTAGAAGTATTAATTGGTTTTTATTTTTTATATTCTTATTGGTTTCCTTTTAACAAAGTTTTATAAAAACTGTTCATTTTTTAGCAAAAGTTTTAGCAATTTAGCAATTTTTTTCTACTTCTAGTTTTTATACACTTGTTTTAGTTTACTTTAGTGGATCAAGTTTAACTAAATGAAAATGGAAATGTTAGGCAATTAGCTCAAATAAAATGTTTAAATATTTTATTTGTTGACGTTTATTTGATTTCGAGAAAAATTCGAGAGATTTTGATTTCATAGTTTTAGCAATTTAGTTTTTTTGTAATTGTCATTTTTTTTACTTTTTTTTTTATAAACTTATTTCAGTTTTAGTTTATTTTAGTGCAACTAAATGGAAAAAATGTTGGCAATTAGCTCAAATAAAATGTTTCTTAAAATATTTTCAGCCAACGTTTGTTTGATTTCGAGTAACAATTTTATTATGGTTTTCGTTTAGTCAACTACAACAACCCTGTTCCAACCTCCTTATTTCTGTCTAATAATATGTTTTAACCCTTTTCTTTTCTCATAATTGTTCTGTGATGTTTTGCTGCTTTAATCTTCAGATAGTTGATCATGTAAGAGCAGTTTTTGGCCTCCGTCCGTGTCACATGACCCTGGACACCTGTGGCCAGCCGTGAGTTTTCCTCTCGTGTGTTCAGAGCGAGCCGGACGCCCTGTGCTTTAGCTTTTATCAGCTCTGGGGGAATATAGACCTGGGCTCGCGTCCAGAATCACAGGCCCGTTTCACCGTGGAAAACACACACTGTTTACACTCGAGACCGGGTTTATCAGCGCGTCTGTAGCTCGTGGTCCTGCGACAGAAACGAGCGCTTTTGTTTAAATCGTGTTTGCGTCATTATACAGTATGAATAATTCTGAATCATGTAAAGGTAAATATCATATGTATTTTATATATATATGTACACACATACATACAGGGTTTCTGCGGGTCTTAAAAAGTCTAAATGACACAAATTAGGGTTTAAAAAGGTCTTAATTCAGAGCATAAATTCATAAAGTCATGACATTAAATGTTGCATGCATTGCAAAAGTGAACATCTTCCTTAGTATTTAATACTTAAAATCAATATACATTTGCTTGAGATGCAGATGTAAAATGAAGACAAAATTAAGTGAGCTTATAATTCCACTGGCGGATATTTGCTTGTTTTAATCATAAACTCCTTTTTTTTTTAAATAAGTTTCACAGATAACAAGAGTTTTTGCATGTTAAGGAAATGCATGTTGATTTGCAATGCAAAGAAAGACCCACATATTGAGGAAGAACGCCAGTTGTTCAAACTCTGAAGTGTTTCTAATGCATCTCAGTGTGTTTCTCCCTGGACATTTACATTTAGAGAGCATATATTGGGAACTCTTCAATGCATTCCTTAAAATGTTCTTTAAAAAAGGTCTTTAAATTACCTTCAAAAAACCTGCACACCTTAATTTACAACAAAAAATGCAATTTCTGCTTTTTGTGTGCATTGCATTTATATTTTATCGTTATACTCGTGTCTTTACGACCTGATTTATCAGCGTGTCACAACGCACTTTATCTGTAGTTTGCCCTGCGCTAGAAACGAGTGCTGGTGTGTGTTTGATTTGTGATGACGTGCATGTGAACATGTTGCATAATCAGGTCCACCCATGCCATGCAGTGACAGCTGTCGAGTTTTAAAAACCTTCACGTTTAACTCAACAATCAAACCAGGTCTGAATGTGTTGATCATCCGTGATCCAGAAGTCAAGGCTCGTTTCTCCGCCCGTGATCGCACGCGTTGTGTCGCTGACTCTGACATGGACGTATCTGCCCTGTTGTTAGGTGTTAGGCTTGTTGCATCATGGGTAATTAACGGGCTCCATTGACCTACATTGAGTTCACTCCTCGTGCGTGAACGGGCGGGTGCTCAACAAGTGGCCAGTGTTCCTCTCGACTGCTGTTTACCGACTCCTGCATTTCACTGGAGACTTTCCCTTGGGTCGCTCGTTTATCCAGGCACTCGCATAGCTGGCATTCCTTCCCAGCATTCCCTAGAAAGAGGGTTTAGCTGGAGGGAAGAGGTGGAGACCGGCCTCTCTCTCTCTCTCTACCCCACTCAAGTCTTTCTCCTCAAAATGGCCTCTTGCTTTGAGTTTAACAGTGCTTTTCTTGCATGCACCAGTCTAATGCAATGGAGTATTAACTGGTATTAACGCCCAGATTTCTCTGCTTTTTGTTCTTCATTTTCTGGATGTTTCAGTTTAGTGTAACTCTAACTCTTCAGTGCAGCAAAACACTTTAATTTCTGTCATTTTCAGCCATTTATAGCCTATAAAAACTTGCATTTCAACACTTTATTTTCTGCAGTGAATGAAATGCTTTACTAATGAAAGCCGTGCGTTATTATAACCTATCGTAAAGCGTTCATGACGTGCACTGGTCAGAAACGCTTTATGAAAGGTTATAAAGTGCATTTCATTCATAGTGTTTGAAGTACCGGTGTGATTTGTCGGATGAATGTGTATGACCTCTAGTACAAACAGTGTGTTAGATTGCGCTCGCATACAAACATCTGTAAATTGATTCATAACATTATGAAGTGTTCATGATTACTGCAACCGCAAAAAAAAAAGGCATTGCATCTATAATTTATTGGTATTCAATTAAAATTACTAACAGAATTATAGCAATGAAATATACATGCAATTCAAAAAATAATAAAAGCAAAAAAGCTATTTTTATATATATAAAATATTTTTAAAATAAAAATTATATATTTTTTATATATAAAAAATATATATATACTTTTTTTATATATAATGTTTATTTAAACTCTGAATCAACATGCACCAATGCTAAATTTTTCTAAATGTCATAATCATTTGTTAACAAACAAGTATTCATTACTTTAATGAGCTTATTATATCTGCATTAAATTACTACATTGTTTAAATACTCTGTCAAAGCCTGTCAGCTTGAGGAGAGACTGTTCACTTTAATATCTGTGTAAGTTTAAGCTGATGAATGCGCTTCCAAAACAATGACAGAATTTGCATTTAGGAGATATAAGCATTTAAAACTTAGTCTCTCACTTCCGCTAAAACGGATCAGGGATTTTAATGACATCACCGCTTCTCATCACATCTTCTGTCCAATCAAATGCTCTCTAGAATCTGAAGCTCCGCCCCCTCTGCTATAAACGCACCGCAGGAACTGGGAATGATTTTAGCTCTAGGAACTCCTTTTAGAGGAACTAATTCCTGTTTGTAATGCAGTGGTTTAAAATAAATACTGTAAAATAATGTTTATGCTGAAGCAATAATGATAAAATTACATGCTTTTGTTTAAATCGTCATGTTTGTATCATTCATTTATATATTTCAACTAAAAATTGCAATGCAAAATATATAATTATATAATATATATCTTTTTGCATTTATTTATTTTTAATTGCATTTATATTTCATTACTATACTCCTGTTGGTAATGGTGATTTTTTTAATAATATTTGTTAAGCAAGAATGATCAAATGACTTATTTTTGTTTAAATCGTCATGTTCATTTGCATCAATCATATATATTTTAAACAAAAATTGTAATGCAATATGCAAACAAACATGACGATAAAATATAAATGCAATTAAAAAAGAATGCAAAAAAAACACTTCACATCATTTCAAAGCAGCTTTACAGAAAATGCATGAGTCCATTTTACAATTTAGAGTGATCTTTTATCAGAGGAAACTAAGTTATGCATTTCAGAAATGTACATATACAAAATCACAGTTAGTGAAAAATGTATCAATTTAAACAATGTAGTAATTTAATGCAGATATAATGAGCTCATTGAAGTAATGAAAACTTGTTTAACAAATGATTAACATTTAGAAAAATGTAGCATTGGTGCATGTTGATTCAGAGTTTAAATAAACATGTATAAAAAAAGTGTATGTATATATGTATGCTCATATATTTTTATATATATAAAAAAAATATAATTTATTTTACAAATATTTTATATATATAAAAATAGCTTTTTTGCTTTTTATTTATTTTTTGAATTGCATGTATATTTCATTGCTATACTTCTGTTAGTAATTTTAATTGAATAATGTTAAATGTTTGTAATTTGCATTTATCAATCACATATATTTAAACAAATTGTAATCAATGCAAAAAAATATATAATTAACACATATAATAGCTTTTTTGCATTTATTTTTGAATAGCATATTTCCTTGCTTTCCTCCTGTTGTTAATTCAGTGACTGTAAATGAAGAACTCATGCTTTTGTTTAAATCATCATGTTTGCATTTATCAATCACATATATTTAAACAAAAATTGTAATCCAATGCACAATTTTTTTTTAATAATTAATATATAATATAGCTATTATTTATTTATTATATTATTTATTATATATTTATTTTTGAATGCCACTTATTTCATTGCTTGACTCCTGTTACAGTGACTGTAAAATAATGAAGATGTCTATAACAGATGTGTGTTTCTCTGATGTCTTCTAGATTGCTAAGATGAGTGTGTGTGTTTCTCTGATGTCTTCTAGATTGCTAAGATGAGTGTGTGTGTTTCTCTGATGTCTTCTAGATTGCTAAGATGAGTGGAGAGCAGATTCCGCATCTGAACAACTCGTCCCCAGTCGTCGATGCTTCGCTCTATGGCTACGGCGGCCAGAAACGCTCTCTGGATGAAGGAGGTAAAAAGCCTTGCAACACTTGATGAGAATACACTGATCTGAAATCTGAACGCACGAGCGGTTTCAGCCGATGTCGTGTCGGTGTTGATCGGCGGACTCTAATGGGACACATGTAGAATAACTGTGAAATCAATGCAGGACTTTATGAAGCTTTGCCCTTTGACAGTGTTTTCCCGCACGAGGCATTGATCGCTGCTTCTGTTCTTGAACTGCTTGCGAAAGAGGTACAAACAGCAAGTGTGAGGTCTTTCAGGAAGTGAAACCTGTTTCTGTGGGTTGCAGATTTGTGTCGAGCGCTGGAGGCGTTTAAAGCACAACAAACATTAAAAACAATGAGTCGACCGAACGCTGCGGCCATTGAGGCTTAAAAACTACATGAAATGTGTTTTTCATTATTCTGTTACTCAACTTTTACTTGGGTAACGCTTTATTTTACAGTGTTCTTGTTACGTTACATGTACTTACCAAAGTAATAACAGTCAATTATGCGTAATTACATGCAACTAACCCTCAACCAAACCCTATAGTATTGCTTAATATTACTCAGTACTTAAATATATAATTACACTTTAACAATGACCCCTTAAAATAAAGTAGCCCTTATATATAATGCATGGTTACACTTTATTTTAAGGTGTCATTATTAGTGTAATTATATATTTAAGTACTGAGTAATATTAAGCAACTTCATGTACTTACTATAGGGTTAGGGTAGGATTAGGATTTGGTTGAGGGTTAGTTGCATGTAATTATGCATAATTTACTGTTATTACTATGGTAAGTACATGTAACAAGGACATTGTAAAATAGTGTTACCTAATGCATTATAAAAGTGTTTTAATGCAGTAATTACGCCTTGTAATGCGCCTTATAATGCACTGAATGATCTCATGAATAATAGTAACCAGTTATACTACATTATATATAACCTTTATCTATGCACTGAACGCATCTTAACCCTCTGGCGCTGTATGGTAATTTTTGAGCGGAAAATGTTACTTTTTTAAATTTCTTTTTTACTTTTTATTTTTTACTTCATCGGAATGGTACGAAACTTGGGTTTTGCAAGGTTTTTTGCATGAAAAAAAATCATGTATATGATTCGAAAAGTTTAAATTGACCTAAAAGAATAGTCACACTTGTGCTCTTCATGGTCAATAATGAGCGCGTTGAAAATGAACTGGAAATGAGTTTCCTCTAGTGGAAGCGTTTGGTACTGCGGCCGAACACAATCTCACTCAAAGCTCATTTTATGAGATATCAAGCTCAAATTTGGAGCACAGCTTATTTTAATTTATGGGTTTGATTTTCTCACATATTAAGATTAAACATGTTTTGAAATATATATTTCATATAAAAATTGAAAATCGTGTTTTTGCGCATTTTTCATAAAAAAAACATTTTATACGTTTAAGTTATTTTCAGAAGCGTCTCACACGAGTGTGTTCCCGAACACCAGCATCCGAACGCAAGAGAACATGACGGCGTTTGTTTCGTCTGACGCTCAAATGCAACTCATGTTCTCTTGAACATATGGGATGGAAACGCTGCTTTATTCGCAAATGTTTTATGCGATATTCCAAAGTTAAATTCACAACTTTGGATGGAAACGGAGCTAATGGAAGGAATTATGCTAGTGTAGTTGATGCATTACTTGAGAAAATGTCCTTGGGTTTGGAGTCACTTTTGGCTGAGACGATATTCTGTGTATTTATCAGTAATTAATACTAAAGCACTTTTTCTTTTTTCTTCATCTAAGTGGCGAACCAACTCGGTGCAATGGTACATGGTACAAGGTGAGCGCTTTTATTCATTAAAACTGTTCTACAATAATCTTAGGTTGATATTTACAGTGTGTGTGTTGTTTGTTTAGGGCTATAATAACAGAAGACTACAAAGTGCCTGATAAGATGGTTGGATTCAGTAAGTACTGAAGATCTGAGTGCAATGTTTTTCCGATAGATAATGTTCATATTTGGGCTTTATAATCAAATGGGTTTGCAGAAATCTAATGCAGCTTCTCTATGATGAAATGTTGCCCTTTTATTTAATTGTTTGTGGATGAATCATTAAAAAAAAATACATTTGTGACAGATTTTTGTATTGACCAAGTTAATTTTTTAAAAGTAATAAATTTCAGCTGTTGTTTGTCACTTGCTTCTGTTGATGTTCTCTACATATATGTGCTTTGACCATTGAGAAACGTGTGTCCGTCGTCTTCTGTCAGAGATGTTTTAGTCCTAACAGAAGTTGAGCTCTGTGTCTTTATTGTGTGTCAGTAATCGGACGGGGCGGCGAACAGATCACAAGAATTCAGCTGGAATCAAACTGCAAGATCCAGATCGCGGCCGGTAGGCTTTAATCCAGTCCAGTTCTTCATATTCAGTGTTTTGTCTCTTTTTTATATATATATATATTTATATATATATATATATATACGCATGTTTATTTTTAATTGTGCTTTTGTCATTTTTATTATTATTGTAATATTATTTAATCTTATTTAATTTATTTATTCATTTCAGTTTTAGTTATATTTTTGGTTATGTTAATTTTAGTTACATTTTTTAGTTTTTTGGTTGTGCTTTGTCATTTTATTCTTTTTTTTATTTCAATTTTAGATTCCTTGTTTATTTTCCAGTTAATTATTTTAGTGCTTCAACTTAAACTTATTTCAGTTTATTGCCAAGGCAACATTTCCAATTTTAATTTTAGTTTAGGTTTTTCAACTAATATTTATATTTGACTTACTTCAGCTTTATTACGATTAAAACAATTTTTTTATACTTTTCGTTTTCGTTGACGAAACAATCTCTGAAGCTTTAAAGCGCTAATGCCACTTTAGTCATGTAGAGCAGAAATTGTAATGTAAAATAAACATTTGATGTTTATTGCCTATGAAGCAATTCTAATTTTAATTTAGTTTGTTTTTCAACTAATATTTATATTTTATTTTATTTTTTTAGTTTAATATTTATAATTTTGGTTATTGGCTTTTGTCATTTCATTTGTTTTTTAAACCTAAACATTCCCATTTAGGTTTAATTTATTTTAATTTCAGTTTTAGGTTTAATTTCCGGTTAATTATGTTACTAAAATTTTATGTTTTAGTTTAAGTTTTCATTTTTCACAAATTTTCATTTAGTTTAAGTTTTCAACTATTCAGCTTTATTACAATTAACAAATATTTGTATAGTTTTAGTTGACGATAATAACCGCGATCCAGAGACGAAACAATCCCTGAAGCTTTAAAGCGCTAGTGCAACTTTAGTCATGTAGAGCAGAAACTGTAATGTAAAATAAGCATTTAATGGCCACAAGAGAATCTGAGCTAAACCAGTGTGTGACCCTGGTGCCGAAGCACTGGCCAGTTTGCCCTCAGTTTGTGCCGTGATTTTAGTTTATGATTATGATTGTGTGTTTTGTCTCCCACAGACAGTGGAGGGATGATGGACAGGCCTTGCACCCTGACTGGGACCCCAGAGAGCATCGAGTAAGAGTTCACTGCCCTTACAGTCACCTTTATTTATACAGCGCTTTTTACAATACAGATTGTTTTAAAGATAACAGGAAAATAATACAACAAAGCTTACACACACTTCTGTTCAACTAGGCCTCAAACACTGCTCGATTTCCATTCACAAGTTCGATTCTGATCTCGATTTGATTCTGTTGGAAATATATCCGGTACAGTTGAGAAAGTGCAGGTTAAAATTAACAACTGATTTGTATACAAACACTTAAGTCAGTTTTTATAATAAATATTTAATGACGTAATTGTTTCTTCTCCAATTCATCATAACAAGTTCTTGAATATTAGATATATTAGGGATGCATGATATATCGGCCACAATATCGGTATCGGCCGATATATGTTAATTTTTAATGTTATCGTTATCGGCCCGATAAGAAAATTTGTTAGAAATATTAAAGCCGATAAATGTATTATTTCCTTCAGCTGAGACTCTTCAGATGCGCATGATGGTTTTGAATTGCTTGAAATATGATTGAAATCTCTTCAAAACAGGAAAATGCAGTTATACAAGTTTGTCTCATCGGCTACATAAACTTATAAAGAGAACATCATTATAATTGTGTGTTTGGGACATGGATGTTTTTGTAACTCTCAAAAATTATATAAAAATTTGGATTTAGATTTATCGGCCGATATATCGGTTATCGGCTTTTAAATATAAAGAATTATTGGTATCGGACAATTTTTCGTTGCATTCCTAAAATACATGCTTGAGTAAATCTATCATGAAAAACAGGTAAAGTTAAAAATATGAATATTCAAGTCTTATATTTATGAAAATGTGTATTATTCTAGCTAACTATAGAGTCTCGAATGGCTTTTCTGAGGTAAATGTGAGTTGATATTGTTCTCAAGCTGTTTTATTGACGTCTTTCCGCGGCTGAAACACTGATTGATTACATTAAACATTATTAATTTCAGTAAGTAACTTCTGATGTTCACTGTTTATTTGCTGCTGTAACTTGTAGTAAAGAGAAAGATATGATCGGTTCACGTGCAGCAACTACAGCGATCTGTCATTTATTGTATGATTTTCCTGATAAATCAATAGAATTTGAAAGCTGAGATGTTTTCATATCAAAAGTATCAAACGTTTCTTTTAATTATTGGATGGCAGGCGCTACAAATAATGTTTAGTCAAGTTTTCTTTGTTTTAGATGAAAATATTACATCGATGATGTTGGGATTTCGTTCATCAAAACTGAGAATCGGTTAAAATCGAGAAAGTTTAACCCTTTAGTATAAAAGCAGCACATTAAGATTCTGAAATATACAGCCAAACCAAACATTATTCAGACCCCAGATATAATTTTTGTTTTTTTTTCTACACGCACTTTGAGCTGATCATGTTTTGCTGAAGTGTGTTTTCTTTAATTGCTAATGCTCTTTTTACACACAGACTGAACACAATGAAGCATTGCTTGGTGATTGGTTGAGCTAAACTGGTATTATCTAATTGTGTAGTTAAATTTACCAGCTGACAGATATTCAACATAATTCATGTGTGAGACAGTCTAACAGAAGGACGGACAAAACCAGTCAAATATCAACTGAGTTCTGCTCATATTTTGTCACCATTTTCTAAACTATAGCGAATAAACTGTGATAATGTGAGATGTTGAAGGTGTCTGAATACATTTTGGTTTGACTGCGTTCTGCTTTATTAATCAAAATACACTAAATATACACTAATATATATTTTTTTATCATATGTTAATTTTAATTTTTTTGTATAATATGACTTGTGTTTGTTTGCTTGCTTGATTTTATTGTATTTATGATATTTGTATTTTTGTAATTGAGTTTTTGCCATGATAATAGTTAATAATAAGTAACTCTCTCTGTCGTCGGTCAGGCAAGCGAAGAGGTTGTTGGGGCAGATCGTGGACCGGTGTCGGAACGGGCCGGGCTTCCACAGTCAGATGGACGGGAACAGCGCCGTCCAGGAGATCCTGATCCCGGCCAGTAAAGTCGGCCTGGTCATCGGGAAAGGAGGCGACACCATCAAACAACTTCAGGTTGGGTGGAAATTACGCCATGGTTCAGATTACACGATTTAGGCCCGATCCGTTTGACGTGGGGTGTAGTGGGGAAAACGGGCGTCGGGACGCAAGATTTGATCGTTTCATCTCGTATAGTGTGTTTCCAGCACTCAATCCGTGTCAGGCGTCCCACGACTCTTTAACCCTCTGATCCGTGATGCCCACTACACTTTAAAAGCTTTTTTTTTTACATTTCAGGTTGTTACATCCTTACCCATAATTCCATACCCCTGTCCTCTTGTTTTTTTGTATTCAATGACAACATAAAATCAAAATGGCTAAAAGTGGTGATTTACTACTATTTTCTGTTGCGATACAGAGATGTGGAGCTCCCTCAAAATACATAATTTTGTGGAAATAGAGGAGAGAAATATCTTAATTTTCTATTTAAAAAACTATTAAATATTCTGTCTCCATTTATTTTTTTAAACATTTTTATATATTTTTTAAATTGTATATTTTTAAACAAGCTATGTTAGATCACACAACATAATTGTGGGGGGAAAAATGCTTAATCTTTATATTTATATATTTTTTTCCCTTCCAGATTTAATAATTCATGTATCAGAGGGTTAAAAGAATTTGTTAAAAAAATAATAAAATAAACTATTGGTAAAGCGTATTAAATCATTTTTATTTTTTCCTAAATTTTCCTAAAAAATTTTTTACTCTGATTTAATGGTTAAATTTAAATGTTAGTAATCAAATTTTTCCCAAATTATGTTTTCTGTTTGAATTTTTCTAGATTAAATTTTAATGATTAATGCTCCTGAAGTTCAACATGTACAGGAACATTTTCCCCCATGAGTTTTGTATTATACATTTATATCAAATTATGTAGTTAAGCAATTAAATACAATAAATTGTGCCCACAGGAGAGGACAGGAGTGAAGATGATCATGATTCAGGACGACCCGATGCCCACTGGATCAGACAAACCCTTGAGAATCACTGGAGACCCTTATAAAGTTCAGGTTCGTCTCTTTAATAACATTAAGGCCCCGATATACTTGCATGTAATCGAAGAATGAACTGGTGTGGCGTCATTTCAAACTAAATCGGGCCAAAACGAAGTGTGTTCGAAGTTCTTAAAGTTTCTAAAACCTTTAACTGCCATTGGTTGGTGGTGGTGATGATGTAACAGGTGGGTGTGGCTATGAGGCTCCGCCTTTGATTTGGAAATCTACTTTTCTTCTTTTCAATCCGTCGAAGTCAGACGTATGGGATTAAATTGTCGGCCAAAAGTATTGCGGGCACTGATAAGAAAACAATTTAAAAATTTAAAAACATGTAAAACGTATACCGCACAAAATTGGTATTCGGATAATTTTGCATTTGTTTTTCAATGTCATGGATTTAAAAATAAGGGAGAATTATTATTTTTTTTAAGTACTTAAAAAAAAAAAAAAGCTTGAATCAAAACTACACATTTAAAAATATATTGTACAGAACTGAAACATGAATTATGTTTTCCTTGAATATATTACTATATTAATATATTAGTTTTGTGCTCTGACATTTTCTGCACATACTCTTGTTTCAATATATTTTTACATGTATGTTAATTTATTATTCATCCTTATTTTTTTGTAGAGATGCACAATATCGGTATCGGACGATATATGTTAATTTTTAATGTTTTCTTTCTGATATCTTAAAGCTGTTAAATAATGTATATCCTTGGGTTTAGACACTTCAGTTGCGCACTGTTTGTCATGATGGTTATGAATTGCTTGAACTATGATTGGAATCCCTTCAAAAAAGGAAATAATTGTAAAATTTACTCTGGTTTAAACTAGGTTACTGTATATGTGTGATTTATGTTGAAGTGTTTGGGACTTGTTTTTGTAATCAGGCTCTCAAAAAGCATCTAAACGTTTTGATTTAGATTTATCGGCCAAAATATCGGTTATTGGTTTCAAATAGAGTTATCGTATCGGCCAAAATATCGGTTATCGGTTTCAAATAGTTATCGTATTGGCCTAAATATCGGTTTCAAATAGAGTTATCGTATTGGCCTAAATATCGGTTTCAAATAGAGTTATCGGTATCGGCCAAAATATCGGTTATCGGTTTCAAATAGAGTTATCGGTATCGGCCAAAATATCGGTATCGGCCAAAATATCGGTTATCGGTTTCAAATAGAGTTATCGTATTGGCCTAAATATCGGTTTCAAATAGAGTTATCGGTATCGGCCAAAATATCGGTTATCGGTTTCAAATAGAGTTATCGGTATCGGCCAAAATATCGGTATCGGCCAAAATATCGGTTATCGGTTTCAAATAGAGTTATCGTATTGGCCTAAATATCGGTTTCAAATAGAGTTATCGGTATCGGCCAAAATATCGGTTATCGGTTTCAAATAGAGTTATCGTATCGGCCAAAATGTTGATATCGGTGCATCATCAGGATGTTCGCTGCAAAGGCATTTCTAACTTATTTTAACCCCTAAACGAATGAAAGAGTATATCGGGATCTTTACAGTCACAGATCCACAGTCATGTTGATGATGTCTGACTCTGCGTGTGTTTTGTACAGCAAGCGCGGGAGCTGGTCGTTGAGATCATCAGGGAAAAGGATCAGGGAGATTTCAGGAGCGGCCGCAGTGACTTCGGATCCAGGCTGGGAAGCAGCATCGATGTAAGACGTGTTCAGCTCCTGAGCTCCAACACTGCAAAAAATGCTTTTCTTCGTATTTTTGTCTTGTTTCCCGTCCAAATATCTAAAGATTCTTAAGTCAAGAAGCATTTACTAGATAAGTCTTGTTTCCTGATAAAAAGATACATTTAAGTGAGTTTTTGCTTAAAACAAGCAAAATGATCTGCCAATGGGGCAAGAAAAAAAATCTTGTTTTCCATTTGAAATAATGGAAGAAAAAAATTCTTACCCCATTGGCAGATAATTTTGCTTGTTTTAAGCAAAAACTTGCTTAATTTTATTTATTTATTATCAGAAAACAAGATAGAATTTCTTATGTCATTTTACTCATCTAGTAAATGATATCTGGACTGGAAACAAGACAAAAATACGAGTAAGAAAAGCATTTTTTGCAGTTAAGACATTTTGATCTTGAGAATAAGCCAGAAATAATTCATTATTAGGTTTTGCACACACAGGTTGCAGTGCCCAGGTTTGCCGTTGGAATCGTCATTGGCAGAAACGGTGAGATGATCAAGAAGATTCAGAATGATGCGGGTGTCAGGATCCAGTTTAAGCCAGGTCAGTGTTCACTAACATTTCATTTAAAGAGGACCTATTATGTTTTTTTTTTAAATGTTCATCTTTCTTTAGTGTGATTAATGTTGTTGTTTGAGCATTAAAAAGCTCTGAGTTCTTCTCTATATCAGTGTCAGTGTTTCTGAACTCCCTGAAACGCCTCCATTGTAGTCTTGAGTTTCTTCCGGGAACGAACACGTCACAATATTCCTCATAATAATTCATACGCAGAATAAAGGGGCGGGGCCTGGTTGAGTTAGTTAGTAGTGTGTTAAACTGGTGGTTATGGAAAGGGGCGGGGCATTTCCCAAACACACTCGAAGCGCTCGACCAATCACAAAACACTGCTCCAGCCGACCAATCAGAGCACAGTGTGCTTTTCAGAAGGAGGGGCTTCATAGAGACAGGAAGTAAACAGAGCGTTACTGACAGACTGGGAAGAGAGGAGCCGCAACAATGGAGAATATGAGGAAAATAATCAACATTCAAGCAGGAAAACCTGTTCTAGTAGAGTGCACAAAAACAAAATTTATTTGTAAATTTGAGCATAATATGGCCTCTTTAATCTTCCTTTTGGATGTGTTTCCAACATTAGCATACATGAAATATGCTTATCGGTATAAAGTCTGGTTCATATTGCATCTTATTCTGTCCATAGACAAAAAAATTGCGAAACTTTCACTACTCCAGCAAATGCTGAGGTATCTTGGCTGAGGAGTGTTTTACCTTGAAATGGATTTGTTACACGTTTTACAACACAAGATCCAAAGCAGATTTACAAAGAATAGAACAGTGCGAGATCTATTACGAGATTTAAATGTTGATCAGTTTTATTCTATAAATTAATTTAAATATCGGTTGGTTTTGTTCTATAAATTTAAATATCGGTTGGTTTTGTGCTATTAAGAGATTTAAATATCGGTCGGTTTTGCTTTATTCATTTAAATATCGGTCTGTTTCGTTCTAATTAATTCAAATATCGATCAGTTTGTTCTATTAATTAATTTAAATATCGGTCTGTTTGGTTCTATTAAGAGATTTAAATGTCGCAAACACTTGATCATCAAACACATTGATCTTGCGCTGCAATGTTTGTGTACCACAGTGCCGAATTTCAAGACTAAAGGCCGGTTTACTTCAAGAACAATAACTATTACTAAATCTATTATAATAGAGAAGTCCAAAGATTCAAGATCCAAAGCAGATTTAAAAAGAACAGAACGGCAGTGAAACTGAAATCTGTAAGATCATTTAAAAGGGAACAAGCTAATGCAACTGAGTTTGTGGATCATTATGCAGTTTTACTGCTTTTTTCCCATTCTTACCATTACTTTCACACATCCTATTTTACGAATAGCAGTTTTATTATATTTTTATTCATATTTTGAATAATTTTAGTTCAGGATTTTCAACTAATATTTATTTTTAAAATTTATTTCAGTGAACATAATGTTTAACAGCTTCAGTTTTAGTTACTGTATCTCCTCCTGTGTGGTTTACCTGTCTCTGTTTGGGGATGTTGGAGAACTCCGGTTAGGGCATGTTGGGACACACTTGATCACACAAATCTCTTAAGACCCGTGGAGGCCCAGCAGGGATCATTGAAGCGTTAAGAAGTTTACAAGGATTAATATACTGTTCTCTCACATGTTTACACTGTTTACAATCCAATGAATATTCACATGCACCTGAGCAGTTCATTTGAGAATGCCTGTTGAATTCATTCAGTTACTGAATTGTTATTTAAATGTGTTTCAGATGATGGGATCAGTCCCGACCGGATCGCACAGGTCATGGGTCAGCCTGACCGATGTCAACACGCCGTTCACCTCATCAATGATCTGGTCCAAACAGCACAGGTACATCCAGATCTTCAGGAATTATAGCCCGTTTGTTGTACTTCATGATTCTAGTCAAGTCAGCTTTATTTCTATAGCGTATTATACAATCCAGACGGTTTCAAAGCAGTAATAAACAGGATAATGACAGAATCAATGTAAACTTCATCAAATATGAGCTCATCATTCAGTTCTAGACTCAAGTGCAAGTATCTCTTAATCCCAAAGTGTTTTTAATTAAGTTTTAGACTCTGGTTAAGTTAGTCAGTATAGGGTTATTTTTAGCTTTTAGTTAGGGCTGCCCGCTAATAGTCGACTAGAAGAGGTTCGGTCCACCAACATTTTGTTAGTCGCAGAAAAAAACACGCAGGCTGTGACGAACAGATTGTTAACGCTAGGAAATCCAAACATTCGCCTATTATTCACTGACCTCAAATATGTCTTATCACTTTAACCATGTTAGTAGCAACTTTACAAGTCTGCTCGCTCTAATGCTAACCTAGATAAATTTGCGCTATTATTAGGCGCACATTCAAGTTTTTGGAGTTACTGTCATTTTTGGTCATACTGATAATAGTAATGCAAACTGTAAAGGGTCTACTTTCATTTTTGTAAACTCACAACAACAAAACGTTGTGCTTTTGTAGGATAATGAAAACCAACAGTATGCGCTTTCTGCCGTCTCGGTCTCAGTGAACTTGAGCGTCACAATAACGAACCGAAACTCAGCGTATACTTGCCTCACAGACATGATAAATATATCTATAGAAAGCTTAACATGTCTACTTTTTAAATTAACCAATTCAAATGGAAAATAAATATTCTCAGATTATGTAATAAGTCTAATGAGCCCTACTTTTAGTTCATGTCCACATGACCAATTCTGGATGTTTTGTGTGGCTCGTGTTTTATTTAGTTTCTCCTCTGTTTGTTTGTCGCTCAGGAGCGTGATGGTTTCGGAGGTCCGGTTGGACCCAGAGGTCGTGGCAGAGGTCGTGGTGATTGGAATATGGGAACTCCTGGAGGCTTGCAGGAGGTCACCTACACAATACCGGCGGATAAGTGTGGACTTGTGATCGGGAAAGGTTAGAACTAGACCATGTGCTGATATATTATACAGTTTTACAATATGTAAGGGATAATCCATGGCTAACTAGCCATGGGTTATCCCGCTTATACCATGGTCAATTGCCAGCATTGGCAAGTTAAAGCTGTTATTGATGTTTTCAGTGGGAGATGAGAGATGTGTGAATTACCTGCGTTTGCGCTAAAAATGTAAATATCGGTTGGTTTTGTTCTAATTAATTTAAATATTGGTCGGTGTTGTTTTATTAAGAGATTTAAATATCAGTCTGTTTTTTTTAAGAGATTTAAATATCGGTCGGTTTTGTTATATTAATTTAAATATCAGTCCATTTTGTTCTAATTTAAATATCGGTCGGTTTTGTTTTATTAAGAAATTTAAATATCAGTCTGTTTTTTTTTTTATTAAGAGATTTAAATATCGGTCGGTTTTGTTATATTCATTTAAATATCGGTCGGTTTTGTTATATTCATTTAAATATCGGTCCATTTTGTTCTAATTAATTTAAACATTGGTCGGTTTTGTTCTATAAAAAGATTTAAATATCGGTCGGTGTTGTTCTATAAAGAGATTTAAATATCGGTTGTTTTGTTCTATAAAGAGATTTAAATATCGGTCTGTGTTGTTCTATAAAGAGATTTAAATATCGGTCGGTGTTGTTCTATAAAGAGATTTAAATATCGGTTGTTTTGTTCTATAAAGAGATTTAAATATCGGTCTGTGTTCTATAAAGAGATTTAAATATCGGTCGGTGTTGTTCTATAAAGAGATTTAAACATCGGTTGTTTTGTTCTATAAAGAGATTTAAACATCGGTCGGTGTTCTATAAAGAGATTTAAATATTGTTGTTTTTGTTCTATAAAGAGATTTAAATATCTGTCGGTGTTCTATAAAGAGATTTAAATATCGGTTGTTTTGTTCTATAAAGAGATTTAAATATCTGTCGGTGTTCTATAAAGAGATTTAAATATCGGTTGTTTTGTTCTATAAAGAGATTTAAATATCGGTCGGTGTTCTATAAAGAGATTTAAATATTGTTGTTTTTGTTCTATTAATAAATTTAAATATCGGTCAGTTTTGTTTTAAGAGATTTAAATATCGGTCAGTTTTGTTCTATTAAGAGATTTAAATATCGTTGTTTTTGTTCTATTAATAAATTTAAATATCGGTCAGTTTTGTTTTAAGTGTTTTAAATATCGGTCGGTTTTGTTCTATTAATAGCTTTAAATGTCACAAACAATTGATTATATTAAGCGCAGTAATGTTCGTGTACCACAGTGCCAAGCTTCAAGAGTAAAGGCCCGTTCGCTTCAAGGACAATAACTATAACTACATCTATTATAATAGAGAAGTCCGCCCCACAACTATGATAACGAGGAACAATATCGTTAGAATCAGTTTCAGAACGATTGTTTTCAGCTGATGAACAAATACATTGACAGCCAATCAGAATCCACTCACCTCTAAAGCTCTTGAGCATTTAAAGCGACAGATAACAAAACTAGGAAGCATTGGTTGTAAAGTTGTTTTATAATTGCATTGTAATGAGAGTACTGAATAATAACACGCATCATTTAGAAAACATAGTGGAATAAATTGAGTCGGTGAAAATTATACTTTCCTCAAAACTCATCCTGTCAGATGCACGTTTGTCAGAAACATCACTTTGTATACCCTTATAAGTGCTCACTCTGTAGGGACCCTTTAAGCTCTTTATTAGACTACTATGGTGTAAAACATCTTCTAGGTGGTCTTAAAACTGCCATTCATCCGATGAGTGACGTTCTGTTCACTGGCAAATGAATGGTTCACCACTTCCATTTAATTTAAATATCAGTCGGTTTTGTTCTAATTGATACATTTAAATATGGGTAGGTTTTGTTCTATTGTGAGATTTAAATGTTAAACAAACTAATAAAAATGACAAAAAATACTTGCTTTTCACTAAAATTTAAAATGAAAACCAAAAAATATAAAAGTGAAGTCTACAAACCATAATAGCATCATCAAATGTTGGATTGTGGGTAATATTTATTGCTTGATTCTCGACTATGTTTTGATGTAGTAATATTCCAGTTTTTAAAAATTTTGTTTTGAATTTGGCAATTCAGTTATGAATCTCAGATTGTCAGAATCACTAATGGATTATTAATGCGATCCCTTTGGGTTTGGTTATATATGCAGGTCATTTTAATGTGTAAATGTAATTTATCTGTCAACATTTGTCATCAAATCTCCTCAAGATGAAGCATTGTCTCGTTCCTTTAGATGCATTTTATCATTAACGTCAACAAACCTCAATGCAAAATCATGAAAAGGTCGTTTACTGCCATCTAATGCATTAATTATGTGATTTGCGTTTCTCAAACCCAACTCTGAGCTCATTGTTGATCAGCTTTGTTAGACTCTCTCTTCGGTGTGAGTCGAAGACCACCAGCAGCTTTAACCAGTCCCTCCGTCCATGAACCCGACGCTCGGCTCTTTATCTGACTGCGGAGCTCATAATGGCTTCATTAATGCAGGAGTTAAATTTGTTTGACAATAGCTTAATGTCCCGTCTCAGTCCATCGGAGGCAAAGAGAGGAGGAGTGTTTTAGATGGGCGTTTTCAGCCGGGGTCAACCGGGGTCACGCCGCATAGATGCGTCTCCAACAAGTGAACAAATGTTCAGACATCACTGTGTTTCCCTTTACCAGGCTTTTCTGTGTTCGTACACAATCCCGAGGCCCCTCGTGTTCCCTCCAGCAGATGATTCAAAGAGGCGTCATGTTGCTCGACTTTATTTTTTTTGGAAAAATTGTAAAATTAATTTTAGATTAATTTCACAAATTTTACTAGATTAGTAATAAAAAATGTGTAAATAAATTACATGAGAAAATTATTTAAATTCTATCTGCATCTTCACACAGACCAGTATTATATTTTTATATTTCGATCATTTTTAATGTTTGGTTTTCATGTTAATTTTAGTTACATTTTTAGTAATTTCGTTATGTGCTTTTGTCATTTGTTTTTTTTCTTAATATTGCCATTTAGTTTCATTTCATTTTTTTATATATATTTATATATATATATATATATATATATATATATATATATATATATATATATATATATAAATATAAATATAAATATATATATATATATATATATATATATATATATATATATATAAATAAATATAAATAAATCAATCAATCACTGGTTAATTATATATATATATATATATATATATATATATATATATATATAAATATAAATCAATCAATCACTGGTTAATTATTTTAGTGCTTAAACTTAATTTTATTAGTTTATTGCAAATGCAACATTTCTAATTTTCTTTTAACTAATAATTGTTTTATTTCAGCTTTATATCAATTAACAAATGTTTTTTATATATTATATTAACCCTGGCACTACGCAGAGAATACACATTTTTATGCAGTCAACAAATGCACATTTCAGAAGATCTGAATTCTCCAATTTTTGCAAGAAAATTAAATGTTATACATTTATATTCAAAGACTTTTTTTAAAGTCCCCCTGTACTCAATAATTTTATCCCTTAAAACTCATCTTTGATCAGTAAAATGTAATTAAAAAATTTTTTCCTTGAAAAAAAAAAACTTAATGCCTTAAATAGGGCTGTGACGAGATCTCGCGAGATTAAAACGCGACGAGATTTCTCGTCGAGGTAAAACTTTGTCTCGTGAGTTGTTGTGATGTCAGCGTGATGGAGCGTGATGGAGCGTGAGGGTGAAATTAGTATTGAAGATGCCCCTGCCACTTTTAAATCATTTGTGTGCCGGGCCAATCACACACACACTCCGCGCACACACACACACACACTCTCACTGTCCCTCGCTCACTCACTCACTCACTCGCGCGCACACACACACTCACTCGCGCGCGCTCACGCACACTCACTGTTGCTCGCACTCTCACTCACTCGCGCACACTCACTCTCGCTCACACTCAACCCGTCATGGAGGACCGTTAAAATTAAACATGCTAGTCTTTCTGTCGTGATGTCCTGAAGCATCGCAGACGCGTAGGTTGTCGCCCACTATGACACACTATACGAAATGAAACGATCGAATCTTGCGTCCCGACGCCCGTTGTCCTTTACGAATCTCCACGAAACGGATCGTGCCAAAATCGCGCTAAAATAGTGTAATCTGAACCAGGCAGGTAATAAACATTTGACCTATCGCGCAAAGAACCTATTAAAGCACTAAGACATGGGAACAGTATAGCTAACATTCACATATCACAAGTCATATCGACATCGCAATATTAAACAATGTTATTGCACATCGCAGCTTTTCCTCATATTGTGCAGCCCTGCCCAAAGGTCTCAACTGCTGCCAGAAATCGTCGACATGCTTATATTCTTGAAAAAGAACATGACCATAATCTTAGTCTGTTCTGTGTAGTTAATTTATCTCTTTTTCATGCTTGAAGAAAAAAATTGTTTCTGTTTGAACTTGTAGTTTTGAGAGAGCAGTAGGCTACTTTGATTATGGATGCACACTTACTGTTTGCATTTAAAGTGTTGTTTCAGTTATTTATATTTATTTTATTTATACTGTTTTATTTTTTTTATGTTCGATTTGTGGAAAGGAGTTCGATTTCTCATGTGAAATCGTACAGGGGAGAAGCCAGACGGTAGAGTTTATAGCAAAACATTTTGCAGTGTTTGCATGTCCTTTACTGCATAGAATTCATTAAAATAGAAGTAAAATAACATTCATTACAAGTTGATTTTCAGTTGAATAAAAGACTATTTTCCATTCATATATTTCATCATTGAGGATTTCTTAAAAATTGTGTAAAAATCTCGTCTTGTCTCGTTCTCGTGAACCCAATCTCGTGTCTCGTCTCGTGGAGTAAGCGTCTCGTCACACCCCTAGCCTTTATATATCTTGGCTGTAACTCGACACTCTCGCCTCATTTAGTATGCGTGGTTCTATGAATATGCAAATGAGCCCCGCCTCCACTCACTCAGCTCAGAGATCCACTGGTTGACGATCACACGTTGATCTGATTGGTTACAAGGTAGTTTGTGACGTCAGAAACACCAGCGATTTCAAAGCGTGTTTTTGAGACTGTCTTTGGTTCACTGCAGTTTTAAAGAGAAAATACTCAGCAATGGAGTCGACTTATGAACTTACACATGGTGTGTGTGTGTGTGTTCTGCTCAGGTGGAGAGACCATCAAGAACATCAACCAGCAGTCCGGCGCTCATGTGGAGCTGCAGAGAAACCCTCCTCCCAACACCGATCCCAACGTCAGGATCTTCTCCATCCGCGGGTCTCCTCAGCAGATGGAGATGGCCCGACAGCTGATCGACGAGAAGATCGGGGTGAGCGGTCCTAATACACGCGCTCTATCGGTGATGCAGTGGGTGTAAAATTCACATTAGCGTTTAAAAGTTTGGGGTCGTGAGAGTTTAAAAGAGACTCTTCTGGAGGGTTGGGAATCGATAATCCAGGCCAGGAATGGGATACTTGTGTCTGATGATGGTGATGATGATGGTGATCAGATGAGTGTGTGTTCAGTGTGTCTGATGATCAGACGAGTGTGTGTTCAGACGAGTGTGTGTTCAGTGTGTCTGATGATCAGACGAGTGTGTGTTCAGTGTGTCTGATGATCAGACGAGTGTGTGTTCAGTGTGTCTGATGATTCTCTTCTTCTCAGGCGTCTGGAATGGGAGGAAACAGCAGCTTTGGACTCAGTCCTTTCACTCAAGGACCAGCGACTCCTCATCAGAAGTGAGTGACGACTTCCCTTCTTTCCTCCTTTCCTTTCTTCCCTTCTTTCATTTCTTTTCCTTTCTTCCCTTCTTTCCTTTCCTTTCTTCCCTTCTTTCATTTCTTTTCCTTTCTTCCCTTCTTTCCTTTCCTTTCTTCCCTTCTTTCATTTCTTTTCCTTTCTTCCCTTCTTTCCTCCTTTCTTTCCTCCTTTCCTCCTTTCTTCCCTTCTTTCCTCCTTTCTTTCCTCCTTTCCTCCTTCCCTTCCCTTCTTTCCTTTCTTTCCTTCTTTCCTTTCCTTTCTTCCCTTCTTTCATTTCTTTTCCTTTCTTCCCTTCTTTCCTCCTTTCTTTCCTCCTTTCCTCCTTCCCTTCCCTTCTTTCCTTTCTTTCCTTCTTCCCTTCTTTCCTTCTTTCGTTTCTTCCCTTCTTTTCTCCTTTTCTTCCCTTCTTTCATTTCTTTTCCTTTCTTCCCTTCTTTCCTTTCCTCCTTTTTTTCCTTTCTTTCCTCCTTTCCTTTCCTTTCTTCCCTTCTTTCCTCCTTTCCTCCTTCCCTTCCCTTCTTTCCTTTCTTTCCTTCCCTTCTTTCGTTTCTTCCCTTCTTTTCTCCTTTTCTTCCCTTCTTTCATTTATTTTCCTTTCTTCCCTTCTTTCCTTTCCTTTTCTCCTTTTTTTCCTTTCTTTCCTCCTTTCCTTTCCTTTCTTCCCTTCTTTCCTTTTCTTTCTTCCTTCTTTCCCTCCCTTTTTTCCTTCCTTCCTTCCTCTCTTCCCTCCTTTCTGTCGGTGAGTTGATCCTGCCCCAGAGCTTCTTCAGTCGAACAGGATCTGGTTTGCTTGTTGTGAGTTCCTCAAAGCTAGAGAAACCTCGAGTCTCACACGCTGGTCTAGTTCTTCATCAGAAGCGTTCACATGACTCTCCACATCACTTCCGTGTGCAGCAGTGTGTTTCAGACCAGACTCTGTGTGTGTGTGTTTAACCTGCGAGGTGTTGTTTTGTTCAGTGGTCCGCAGACGTTCATGACCGGCGGATGGGGAACCACATATCAGACATGGCAACCCCAGAGCCAACAGGATCCCAGTGAGTTTCACATCTCCACAGCCTCCTCTCAGCCAGTGCTCATTCACACAGCAAGTTCTGCTCTAGGTTTAGTCATGGTCTTTTGACTTAAATGCCATTTAGTTTTAGTCATATTTTGTCATCTGAACTGTTTTAGACGACGAAATATAAGATATTAATCTCTAAATCTACAGTATATTTAGTCGACGAAAATCGAATGGGTTTATTAGTTCAATATTAATGCATTCATTTCGAATTTCTCTAAAGTTTCCAAACGCATTATATACTTCCGGAGAAACATCTATAATTAACCTGTTAATATGAATGATTTTAAAGTTTGAACATGCAATAGAGACACAGGTTTAATTGCTGTGACATGAAACATTAAAACGAAACAAAACCACTTCTCCTACAGTACAACACGATCTTTTCAATGAATGATATATGCATTCTTTATCTAACGACTTGCATACATCATTCTTTATTATTTCAAGCAGACATTTATTTGTATAAATTAATTGTAATTAATCCTTATTAAAGCTAATAATCGCACAATTACAATTTCAAGGGAATAATTGACAATTATGATTTTTGTCATAATCGTGCAGCCCTAGTTTTAGTCACTCAAAGCTGGATTTTATTTAGTTCTCGTCTCGTTTTCGCCTGTCAAAAAAAAATTTGTTGACAAATAATGACAAATAATAATAATAACGAAATAACCACAGTTCTGAGGACCGTCAGATTCATTTAATTCTGGTCATTACAGGTCATAATGGATCTCAGACCGGCCAGATGGACTATTCCAAAGCGTGGGAGCAGTATTATAAAAAGCTAGGCAAGTACCTCTGAAACACTTTCACTGTGTCTCTTCTGTGTGAACATCATCACAGGGACTCGCTTGAGAGGTTTTATTTGCCCGACTAACAGTTTTCCGGCTCCGTCATATTATTTTCTGCCACTTTTGAATGGACTGAAATACTGTTGTTGTTTGACAGCAGATGAGCGTGTAGTTGCGCACTAAAAGAGGATCCATGATCCATTTACAGTGTTACAAACTGTAAAAATGCTCTTAAAATGATTAATAAAAACTTTATTATAAAAAAAGCACATTTCCACTAACCCTAAATTCGGCAACTTGTAGTTCTAAACACGGGTAAAACACCTGTGAAAAATCAATAGGGAAAATTCATTCATATTAACATGTTTACGTTGGGCCGTATTGTTATGGACTTTTCTGTGTTATATTTTACAGTGATTTGATTGGGTCCGTAATTGCTCTTTGCACTTCAATTGTCATTGGTTTTGGGGGGGGGGATCGAATCTATATACTGTATTTATCAGAGAAATTGTGATACAAAATGTGATTTAAAAAAAAAAGGGCTGTGCAATTTGGCTGAAAAAAGTGTTTATATATCAGTATGGCTTTATTTTTATTAATAAAAATATAAAAATTGTTAAACAAAACAAGTTATTACTATATATTTTTTTATTAATATAATTTAGTTTAAATTATTTTTTTCTTTATCTTAACTTTATTAAATAAAATGTTTTATTTTACAGAGAAATATTACAATAGTAAAAAAATTTATAAAATAAAATATAATATTAATTACAACTGTAAAATTACAATAGTAATTGTACTGTATTTATCAGAGAAATTGCGATTGTGGTACAAAATGCTCAATTTGGTGGAAAAAAGTTATTTATATATCAGTATTTTTTACTAATTAAAATAGTTAAATAAAACAAAATATGGAGTTTATTTTTATTTAAATGATATATATTTTAAAATTAAAGTTTATTTCATTTAAATTATTTTTAATAATTTAATTTAAATAAAAATAAATTCCATATTTTATTTTATTTAACTTTTTTTATTAGTAAAAAAAATACTGATATATAAATTACTTTTTAAAATATTTATCTGTAAAAAAAAAATTTGTATTTAAAAAATATATTATAATAATTTAATTTTACATTACAACTGTAAAACTACAATAGTAATATTTTTGTCTTAATTTCCTCATTTTCAAGCGTTAAACCATCAGACTCTTATTTTGGCGTAAAACCGCAAGCGTCTCTTTTGCTGATCAGCGCTTTTCATTCTAAGTTTATAAGATTATAAAGTTCTACGATGTTTGGCGCATGTTAAAGCAACTCACACTCACCTCAGATGCGGACGAAGCTGCGGATGAATCGAGACGCTCTGAGACGCTGGAAACACTGGCGGATCATGAGCTGCTCACATGTAAATCAACACAGTGCTGCGCTTCACTCTCAAACACACAGCGTGTGTGTTCCTCAGAGTAACTGTGTTTTCTGTGCAGGTCAACAGAACCAAGGCCAGAGCAGCGGATCCGACTACAGCAAAGCATGGGAGGAGTATTACAAGAAACAGAGTAAGACCATCTGACCTCCGCGGGGTTATTAGAACCTTTACTTTACGTCAGGGGTAACGCACATCGAGCCGGTTATCTCAGAATAAACCCCTTCTGGTGTGAGTGTGTGTGTTATCTCAGAATAAACCCCTTTAGCTGTGAGTATATGTGTGTGTGTGTGTGTGTGTGTGTTATCTCAGAATAAACCCCTTCAGGTGTGAGTGTGTGTGTGTGTGTGTGTGTGTTATCTCAGAATAAACCCCTTTAGCTGTGAGTATATGTGTGTGTGTGTGTGTGTGTGTGTGTGTTATCTCAGAATAAACCCCTTTAGCTGTGAGTATATGTGTGTGTGTGTGTTATCTCAGAATAAACCCCTTCAGGTGTGAGTGTGTGTGTGTGTGTTATCTCAGAATAAACCACATCAGGTCTTCCTTCAGCCTGAAGGGGGTTTATTCTGAGAACACACACACGCGCACACACACACATGCTCACTCACACCTAAAGGGGTTTATTCTGAGATAACACACACACACACATATACTCACAGCTAAAGGGGTTTATTCTGAGATAACACACACACACACACTCACAGCTAAAGGGGTTTATTCTGAGATAACACACACACACACACTCACACCTGAAGGGGTTTATTCTGAGATAAACACACACACACACACTCTCACTCACACCTGAAGGGGTTTATTCTGAGATCACACACACACACACATATACTCACAGCTAAAGGGGTTTATTCTGAGATAACACACACACACACACACACACTCTCACTCACTCACACCTGAAGGGGTTTACTCTGAGATAACACACACACACACACACACACACATATATTCACACCTGAAGGGGTTTATTCTGAGATAACACACACACACATATATTCACACCTGAAGGGGTTTATTCTGAGATAACACACACACACACACACACACACATATATTCACACCTGAAGGGGTTTATTCTGAGATAACACACACACACATATATTCACACCTGAAGGGGTTTATTCTGAGATAACACACACACACACACACACACACATATATTCACACCTGAAGGGGTTTATTCTGAGATAACACACACACACACACACACACACATATATTCACACCTAAAGGGGTTTATTCTGAGATAACACACACACTCACACCTAAAGGGGTTTATTCTGAGATAACACACACACTCACACCTAAAGGGGTTTATTCTGAGATAACACACACACTCACACCTAAAGGGGTTTATTCTGAGATAACACACACACTCACACCTAAAGGGGTTTATTCTGAGATATCACACACACACACACACACACACTCACACCAGAAGGGGTTTATTCTGAGATAAAACACACTCACTCACACCTAAAGGGGTTTATTCTGAGATAACACACACACACACACACACACACACACACTCACTCACACCTGAAGGGGTTTATTCTGAGATAAAAAAACACACACACATATACTCACAGCTAAAGGGGTTTATTCTGAGATAACACACACACACACTCACTCACACCTAAAGGGGTTTATTCTGAGATCACACACACACACACACATATATACTCACAGCTAAAGGGGTTTATTCTGAGATAACACACACACACACACTCACTCACACCTGAAGGGGTTTATTCTGAGATAAAAAAACACACACACATATACTCACAGCTAAAGGGGTTTATTCTGAGATAACACACACACACACTCACTCACACCTAAAGGGGTTTATTCTGAGATCACACACACACACACACATATATACTCACAGCTAAAGGGGTTTATTCTGAGATAACACACACACACACACACACACTCACTCACACCTGAAGGGGTTTATTCTGAGATCACACACACACACACACATATATACTCACAGCTAAAGGGGTTTATTCTGAGATAACACACACACACACACACACACTCACTCACACCTGAAGGGGTTTATTCTGAGATAAAAAAAACACACACACATATACTCACAGCTAAAGGGGTTTATTCTGAGATAACACACACACACACACACTCACACCTGAAGGGGTTTATTCTGAGATAACACACACACACACACACACATACTCACACCTAAAGGGGTTTATTCTGAGATAACACACACACACTCACTCACACCTGAAGGGGTTTATTCTGAGATAACACACACACACACACACACATACTCACACCTAAAGGGGTTTATTCTGAGATAACACACACACACACACACACACACACACTCACACCTGAAGGGGTTTATTCTGAGATAACACACACACACACACACACATCTCACAGCTAAAGGGGTTTATTCTGAGATAACACACACACTCACTCACACCTGAAGGGGTTTATTCTGAGATAACACACACACACACACACACATACTCACACCTAAAGGGGTTTATTCTGAGATAACACACACACACACACACACTCACACCTGAAGGGGTTTATTCTGAGATAACACACACACACACACACATCTCACAGCTAAAGGGGTTTATTCTGAGATAACACACACACACACACACTCACTCACACCTGAAGGGGTTTATTCTGAGATAACACACACACACACACACATACTCACACCTAAAGGGGTTTATTCTGAGATAACACACACACACACACACACACACTCACTCACACCTGAAGGGGTTTATTCTGAGATAACACACACACACACACACATCTCACAGCTAAAGGGGTTTATTCTGAGATAACACACACACACTCTCACTCACTCACACCTGAAGGGGTTTACTCTGAGATAACACACACACACACACACACACATATATACTCACACCTGAAGGGGTTTATTCTGAGATAACACACACACACACTCACTCACACCTGAAGGGGTTTATTCTGCGATAACACACACACACACACTCACTCACACCTAAAGGGGTTTATTCTGCGATAACACACACACTCACACCTAAAGGGGTTTATTCTGAGATAACACACACACACTCACTCACACCTGAAGGGGTTTATTCTGAGATAACACACACACTCACACCTAAAGGGGTTTATTCTGAGATAACACACACACACATACTCACACCTAAAGGGGTTTATTCTGAGATAACACACACACACACACACACTCACTCACACCTGAAGGGGTTTATTCTGAGATAACACACACACACACACACATCTCACAGCTAAAGGGGTTTATTCTGAGATAACACACACACACACACACTCACTCACACCTAAAGGGGTTTATTCTGAGATAACACACACACACACACACACATACTCACACCTAAAGGGGTTTATTCTGAGATAACACACACACACTCACTCACACCTGAAGGGGTTTATTCTGAGATAACACACACACACACACACACACACACATACTCACACCTAAAGGGGTTTATTCTGAGATAACACACACACACACACACACTCACACCTGAAGGGGTTTATTCTGAGATAACACACACACACACACACACACACACATCTCACAGCTAAAGGGGTTTATTCTGAGATAACACACACACTCACTCACACCTGAAGGGGTTTATTCTGAGATAACACACACACACACACACATACTCACACCTAAAGGGGTTTATTCTGAGATAACACACACACACACACACACACTCACTCACACCTGAAGGGGTTTATTCTGAGATAACACACACACACACACACATCTCACAGCTAAAGGGGTTTATTCTGAGATAACACACACACACACACTCACTCACACCTAAAGGGGTTTATTCTGCGATAACACACACACACTCACTCACACCTAAAGGGGTTTATTCTGAGATAACACACACACACACACACATCTCACAGCTAAAGGGGTTTATTCTGCGATAACACACACACACTCACTCACACCTGAAGGGGTTTATTCTGAGATAACACACACACACACATCTCACAGCTAAAGGGGTTTATTCTGCGATAACACACACACACACACTCACTCACACCTAAAGGGGTTTATTCTGCGATAACACACACACACTCACTCACACCTAAAGGGGTTTATTCTGCGATAACACACACACTCACACCTAAAGGGGTTTATTCTGAGATAACACACACACACTCACTCACACCTGAAGGGGTTTATTCTGAGATAACACACACACACACACACATACTCACACCTAAAGGGGTTTATTCTGAGATAACACACACACACACACACACACACTCACTCACACCTGAAGGGGTTTATTCTGAGATAACACACACACACACACACATCTCACAGCTAAAGGGGTTTATTCTGAGATAACACACACACACACACACACTCACTCACACCTGAAGGGGTTTATTCTGAGATAAAACACACACACACACACTCTCACTCACTCACACCTGAAGGGGTTTACTCTGAGATAACACACACACACACACACACACACACACACACACACACATATATATACTCACACCTGAAGGGGTTTATTCTGAGATAACACACACACACTCACTCACACCTGAAGGGGTTTATTCTGCGATAACACACACACACTCACTCACACCTAAAGGGGTTTATTCTGCGATAACACACACACTCACACCTAAAGGGGTTTACTCTGAGATAACACACACACACACACACACACTCACTCACACCTAAAGGGGTTTATTCTGCGATAACACACACACACTCACTCACACCTAAAGGGGTTTATTCTGCGATAACACACACACTCACACCTAAAGGGGTTTACTCTGAGATAACACACACACACACACACACATATACTCACACCTGAAGGGGTTTATTCTGAGATAACACACACACACACTCACTCACACCTGAAGGGGTTTATTCTGAGATAACACACACACACTCACTCACACCTGAAGGGGTTTATTCTGAGATAACACACACACACTCACTCACACCTGAAGGGGTTTATTCTGAGATAACACACACACACATACTCACACCTGAAGGGGTTTATTCTGAGATAACACACACACTCACACCTAAAGGGGTTTATTCTGAGATAACACACACACTCACACCTAAAGGGGTTTACTCTGAGATAACACACACACACACACACACACATATACTCACACCTGAAGGGGTTTATTCTGAGATAACACACACACACTCACTCACACCTGAAGGGGTTTATTCTGAGATAACACACACACTCACTCACACCTGAAGGGGTTTATTCTGAGATAACACACACACACATACTCACACCTAAAGGGGTTTATTCTGAGATAACACACACACACATACTCACACCTAAAGGGGTTTATTCTGAGATAACACCACACACACATACTCACACCTGAAGGGGTTTATTCTGAGATAACACACACACACATACTCACACCTAAAGGGGTTTATTCTGAGATAACACACACACACACACACACACACACACACATACTCACACCTAAAGAGGTTTATTCTGAGATAACACACACACTCACACCTAAAGGGGTTTATTCTGAGATAACACACACACACACTCACACCTAAAGGGGTTTATTCTGAGATAACACACACACACATACTTACACCTAAAGGGGTTTATTCTGAGATAAAACACACACACACACTCACACCTAAAGGGGTTTATTCTGAGATAACACACACACACACCTGAAGGGGTTTATTCTGAGATAACACACACACACACACACACACACACCTGAAGGGGTTTATTCTGAGATAACACACACACACACACACACACCTGAAGGGGTTTATTCTGAGATAACACACACACACACCTGAAGGGGTTTATTCTGAGATAACACACACACACACACACCTGAAGGGGTTTAGGAAAGCGGATCATCAATTAAATATTGTTGATTGAGTGTAGCTGAATGTCAGTGTTCTCATCCTTGTGTGTGTGTGTGTGTGTGTGTGTAGCTCAGGGAGCCGGTCCTGGTTCTCAGCAGAGTTCTCCTCCAGATTACAGCGCCGCCTGGGTGGAGTATTACAGACAGCAGGGGGCGTATTACAACCAGGGACAAACACAGGCTCCCGGCCTCCCGGTAAACACACACACACACTTAAATATACCACAGTAGAGATTTATCATGAGATGTGGATCAGCTTATACACTGCCGGTCAAAATCTTGGAATTATTTGAACATTAAAAGAAGTCTCTTCTGCTCACCAAGGCTGCATTTATTTGATCAAAAATACAGTAAAAATTGTGAAAAAATATTATAATGTAAAACATCAGTTTTCTATGTAAATATACAGTAAAGTGTAATTTATTCCTGTGATCAAAGCTGAATTTTCAGCATCATTACTCCAGTCTTCAGTGTCACATGATCCTTCAGAAATCACTCTAATATGATGATTTTCCGGAAACATGACACAATATCATTCAAAAGTTTGGGCTCTATGAATTTTTTTTTTTTTTTTTTTAAAGAAATCAATACTTCTATTCATCAAGGTCAAAAGTGATCAAAAGTGACATTTTATAATGTTACAAAAGATTATACATCAAATAAATGCTGTTCTTTTGTTCTATTCATCAAAAAATCCTGAGAAATTCAAATATATCACAGTTTCCACAAAAAAATGAACCGTTTTCAACACTGATAATAATCATAAATGTTTCTTGATCATCAAATCATCATATTAGAGTGATTTCTGAAGGATCATGTGACACTGAAGACTGGAGTAATGATGCTGAAAATTCACAGGAATAAATTGCACTTTATATTCACATAGAGAACAGATGATTTACATTATAATATTTTTTCACAATTTTTACTGTATTTTCGATCATATAAACGCATCCTCGGTGAGCAGAAGAGACTCATTTCAAACACGCGACTAAATCTGAATGATTCGGATCTGCTGTCCTCCAGTGAGTGTGTGTGTATGACTCTGACGGTGTGTGTGTGTGTCTCCTCTCGTCCCGCAGGATCATTAAAGCGGACGACTGCGGACCCTTTAGTTGAAGATTTTTGAATCACTGCGAGGAGGAAACAGACCTTTTGTAACAGAGGTTTCTAGATTTGCAACGCCTTGAAGACTTTTACTTTTTTTCTTAGTGAGAAACACTAGCTGTAGAATGACTTATATGATTTAAAAAGAGAACTATTTCTAAATCAGGACATCAAATTGTTACTAAATCCTTGTGTACACACACCATTTATTCGAATGGGCAATTTCCGGGATCCTTTTTGGACCGAGTTTCCGAGTTGGTTTGTTTTCTATTCTTCCTTTTTAATTCGACGATATATATATATTCAGATGTATATCGCCAAAACGAACCCCGGAGTTGCGGCATTTCATTGATCGCGCAATATATAATCTCTTATTTTTCTAGTTCTGTTGCAATAAAATGATCGTGGGCTTAGCAGTCTTGAATACGTTATCGTTTAGTTTTGTCATGCAATGTTTTAAGAATGTGTACAAAATGTTTTTTCTCTTTTTTTTTTTTTCTTTTACATAAAGCATTTTAATTCAGTGCGATGAATAAGAACTGTGATGTTTTTGTTACAGAAATATATGCTTTTGTTACACGAAAAACGGCGAATGGCAGTCGGTTCCTGATGATGTAATTCCTCATGTACTTTGTATTCTGTTTTCATTGTCATTTTATTGTACTCTGGTTGAAAAAGGTGCAATATCTTATTTCAGTTTTTCTTTTTTTCTTTTTTTTGAAACAAAGATGGATTTCTCTAATATTTTGACAGACGTTTAACTTGTAGATCTTATAGAGGTTTTTTTTAGACGTATGCAAATGTAACGGATAATTTTTTATTACAGTGATTTGACGGGGAAAGGGTGGTTGTTTTTTGCCTTTTGCTCTCTTGTAAAACTATGTATGTATGCTCAGATACTTGACTAAATACTTTATTTAAAAATATATATAATTAAATCAAAGACTTTTTTTGTCCTGTGTTTTACAGGAAAACTGTCCCTGTTTTTCTGTTCTGTTTTCATACTGAAATTTGTCAAAGATTGTGAATGTGTAATTTGAAATTTGATGTTGCATCTTGCTGACAGATGAGACGTTTTATGTAAACTTGTTCTGTAAACTTGGACTTTAAAGCGTTCAAGACTGCTAAGCCTCTGAGAGCCTACCTGTGTATTAATTAATTGTAGTTTTTTATATTGGAAGTATTGGAAGATCAAAGTTGTTGTCTTATTTGGTACCGGCGGTCTCTCCGAAACCCCTCATCCATCCCAGTACACACTGTGGACTCCTGTACAGTCCCGATCCAGTAACCTTTTTAATTCTGTTTTTCCTTTCTACTCTGTGTGATCTAATATATGTATGATTGACTAGTTACAAATTGATCTAGTATTAACTTCATTGCTTAATGAAAAGGGATATTATAATTTCGAAATGTTTAATTTTAGTGTTTCTTTTCTTCCTCATGTGTACAGGTAACCATGTATTAAAATGATTGAAAGACGACGTCTATTTTTGTGCTTTTCTTCGCTCGGCGTCATCCTCCATCTCCCAGGTTTACACACACACACACACACACACACACACACACACACACACACACACACACACACACACACACACACACGGAGACCCACCTGCCCTTCCTCTGCAGATAATGTGGTAATAATTTGAACCATGCATTTGTCAAATAATTTCATATTTGTTCATTCGGTGACATTACAATAAGGTCTCAATTGTTAACACTATTTAGCCGCTAGCGGTTAAAAAAACAAAACCATGCATTTTGCAGAAAAACATTGTTTTGGTTGTGCTTGGTTGTACTAATATGTGACCCTGCACCACAAAACCAGTCACATGGGTCATTTTTTTAAAATTGAGATTTATACACTGAATAAATAAGCTTTCCATTGATGTATGGTTTATGATAGGACAATATTTGGCTGAGATACAATTATTGTAAATCTGGAATCTGAGGGTGCAAAAAAATTTAAACATTGAGAAAATCGTCTTTAAAGTTGTTCATTTATGTTGGCGATTGTGCTGCATTCACTCACAAAAATGCATGTTTTATATATTTACGGAAGGAAATTTACAAAATATCTTCATGGAACATGATCTTTACTGAATATCCTCATGATTATTGGCATAAAAGAAAAATCGATAATTTTGACCCGTACAATGTATTGTTGGCTATTGCCACAGATAAACCTGTGTGACATGTGACTGGTTTTGTGATCCAGGGTCACATGGTTCTTCTGCAAATAAAACATTCACTAGATATTAATAAACACCATGAGTAATAAAAAACAGCATCTCTGTGTCACTTTTGCAAATTCTCATCTCTTAAAGCCAAGCTAATGTTGATTCTTGTTTTATTACGAGCTCTGTCTCGTTCTCTGTTCTCCAGCAGACTCTCTTATGGTCATAATAATCACATTCGTGTTGGTAATAATCACAAGATTTAAAATAAGTCTCTGATGTCCCCAGAGTGTGTGTGAACTTTTAGCTCAAAATACCCCACAGATATTTTTATATAGCATGTTAAAATTGTCACTTTTTGAGGGTGAGCAAAAACACACTGTTTTTGTGTGTCCCTTTAAATGCAAATGAGCTGCTGCTCCCGGCACAGAGGGTAGAGTTTCAAGAGCTCGTGTCCTGAAATTTTCAAAAACTTTTTTGTTTGTTCAAATTTATGTCCTTAAAAAGCGATTTCTTTAAAAGCAAATATCTCCCTTTGCTTTGAACGTTGAGCGTTGTAACTTTGCAGATGTTGTTTATGCTCAGACAGCAACATTACACACTAACTAAAGCTAGAAAAGTGAAATCATGATCAACCACCCCTTTAAAGCCAAGCTAATGTTGATTCTTGTTTTATTACGAGCTCGTTCTCTGTTCTCCAGCAGACTCTCTTATGTTCGCCGTTTGTTTCACTTGTAATCAAAATTATTCAACACTCATTTCAAATCCGGTTTATTGGCAAAATTAACAGACTTTCAACTGTTTGCAATGAACTAATCAAATAAAAGTTATTGAAATGGCTTAACACAAATGTGGAAATGCAACTTTTTATGACTTCTGCAGTCTCAAAGTTATTCTCCCCCCATAGACCCCCCCACAGCCGCACAGATCTGCAGAACAGCCGTCGTCTCACTGATCAAGGGCTTCATGAGTCGCACCAGGTGTGCTTGAGCTAGAACACATGACACATCTGAACCCGACAGGTTTGTTGAGCGTCAGAGTCAAAAGATGATCCA
>NC_139967.1:1387500-1392500 GCF_963993115.1 Abramis brama | reverse complement strand
CGCAGATGTGTGTTTTCCACACACTCCCGAGAGCCTCTCTTCTGTTCACTGACACATGAAACTAATGCTTATACAATGTTCAGGATAAAAGAGCCGTTCTGGACTGTAATGTCAATGTGTCGTGCAAAGAAAAGAGATTCATTCAAACTACAGTCTCACAGAGTCAGATCTATATAGTCTATAGTCTCAAATATACTTTATAATCATAACACTATCATAACAGTGTGATGTTAATGAGCTCATCTGTCGAGAACATCTCCACATCTCTATGATCAGATGCTTTCTGAACTGATGTTTCTCATTTCTGTTGTGTGTTTATTGTGTTATTGAGAGGAAAGAGCAGCACAGACATATTCATAGACATATTCATAAACGTCACTCTCAGCAGCGGACGGCGTTGAGATGTTCGCTAACTGTAAATCACTGCTAAACATATTTCTAACTTTTTTTTTACCCCTAATCGAAGAACGAAAAAGAATGAAGAATGAAAAACTGTTGCAGTTCACTTCACGGCCACCGGTGTCGCTAACAACCAAGGTTTCTGCATTCTACATATAGCCTCTTTAAAGTCCCTTTATGCCAAAAAAGATTCTATATAAGGACTGCATTTTACTTTCATGTTTACGAGTTGTTTAAAAAAAAAATCTAGTGATAAAGTATGTTTACGAGCTGTTTAATTCATAAGATTTTATCACAATTAAAAATGAATTAATACTAATTAAACCTAAATCCATAAAAGAATCCCATGATGGGAACCAGTTAAAGGTTCTGGAGCACCCGATGGAACCCTTATAGGTTCTATATAGAACCTTTTCTTATGTATATTATAAGCAAGAGTGTAAACATTCTTAAATCAAGATACATTTACTGGAGAAGCAAAAATTATTTCAGATATTAAGTCTTGTTTTCTGAAAAATTTATCAAAATTAAGAGACTTAAAACAAGAAGAATTTTTTTTGCCAAAACAGGCCAATTTGCACGTTTGTGTGTGTGTGTGTGTGTGAGAGAGAGAGAGAGAGTGTGTGTGTGTGTGTGTGTGTGTGTGTGTGTGAGAGAGAGAGAGAGAGAGTGTGTGTGTGATGTTTACATACTCTTTTCAAATGATTAAAGTTTAAAACATAAGACTGCAATAAAATAAAGGTTCTAAAAGAGGGTTTTCGCAGTGAAGATGAAATCAGCTGAGAAGTGATCAATCTGTGCTAGCGACCGTAGAGTGTGTGTGTGTGATGAAGAGTGTGTGAAACCACAGGATGAGGAAGATGTTGATGTGAGTGAATAAATCATCACTGTTGCAGGAACATCAACGACACAAAACCACTTCAATATTCAACATTCAATATGCATGAAAGAAAATACATTTAAGTTTCGTAAACAAATGCTTTATTTTGAATTGTTTCAGATCAAAAGGGTTTAAGATCTCAAGTGAGAGAAAATAGACTTTCCTGCAATTCAGTGACGGGTTGAACATCAGTTCTGTTCAGCAATAATTTACAGCTTTAAAAACAAAGACAAGATTTAACAAAACTGTAATGTTCTGTGGCTTCGGGTCGCGTCGCTTCTGATGAACAAACGCTGTGAGAATAAACTTCAGATGAATCAGAGACCGTTATAAATTATGTTAATTTGCAGAAACTGGATGCAGCTGATTGGCCAATAACAGAAAATCATTAAAATCGCATCATCACTCTCCAGATGTGTAGAAGTTTGTATGTTTTATCTATTGTAAATAAAACAGTTGAAACAAAGAAGCGGTTTTTCCTCATTTCTTGCTTTTGTAAATCATATTTATGACATGAAAGGTCGAAATGATCACATACTAAATTGGAATTATGACTTAAAATTCATAATTATGACCTTAAAAAGTAGAAATTATGACGTAAAAGGTAAAATTTTGACAATTGCATGAAGTTATTAATGTTTTGATTATTGGTATATTTTTCCCCACACTATGGAAGTCAATGGTTCGCATAACTGTGTGATTACAAACATTCTCCAAAATATCTTCTTTTGTGTTCAGAAGAAGAAAGAAACTCATACTGGTTTGGAAAAACTTAAGGGTGAGTAAATGATGACAGGATTTTCATTTTTGGGAGCATTAACCCTTTAAAATGTTCATTTCAATCCTTAATGAAGCTGGAAAAGGAATGCCTCGAAACTCTTTAAATTACAGTATGTTGATTAATGTGTTGTAATTTGCTTTTATATGTTTTGGTATTTATTATTTGCAAGTAATTTGTTTTTATTAAATTAAAAAATAATGTGTGAGTGTGTGCGCGTGTGAGAGTGTGTGTGTAAGAGTGACTGTGTGTGAGTGAGTGTGTGTGTGTGAGTGAGTGTGTGCGTGTATGAGTGTGAGTGAGTGAGTTGGTGTGTATGTTTGTGTGAGTGTGTGTGTGTGTACAAATTTATACTGTATGCAACTGTTTTTTGTTTTTTTTAAGGTTTAGTAAAGGTTGAAAACCGTACTGCACTGGACTATTTTTTAATATTATCTCAGTGGTTTACCTCTTAATACAATGCATATTCTTAATATTCAATTTAATATACTTTCGTAATATTAAATATTTAATGTATGGGATGCTGAACAGCGCGACACATCGCTCAACCAATGAGAACCGCCCAAACAGAATAAGCGCCCACGCTCATTGGCTTAACCTGAGAGTTCAAACGACGTCATTATGGGCAGTGAACCAATCAAGCAGTGGAACACTCGGATGTCCTGGCGGTAAAAACGAAGAGAGGATGTCAACAAAGTAAGAGTTTTGACAGAAATTGAGCTTTTTTGTTATTATGATTAATAATGACAACTAATTATTTTTACTGAACTATAATGTTTAATCCCCAACCTTAGTTGAGCAGTCGAGAAACGTCCAGGTAAGCGCGACAATTTTAACTTAAAGTTATGAGTGTTTTATATAGTGAATATCTTAACTTACCTCTTATAAAATTATATCGAATATCAATTACGTTATACTCTTTAATGTCGTGTTATTGTTATTATAGATGTCGGCGATGTCTGAGAGAACAGATTGCGTGTTTCTCTCATCTCTGGGTAAAGGAGACAATTTACATCAACAAGGTTTGAATGTTTTAAATGTTCTTTGTTTTTTTTAAAAAAAAAAGTTTTTTTTTCCCCCATACTGAATGCATTCTTTTGCGTAATGATTGTAAGATTGATATTAATGATGATTAATGAGTCTCTCTCATCAGTTTTATCAGCGTTCCCGTTGTGTGAGATGACGGAGGAGGATCTGATCCAGAATCCTCAGTTCTGTAAACTTCTGGCGACTCTGTCCCAACATGTGGACCGAACCGGACTCACACAACACCTGAGGAGGGACCTGGAGAAGGTGTGTGTATGTGTGTGTGTGTGTGTGTGTGTGTGTGTGTGTGGGGACCGAACCGGACTCACACAACACCTGAGGAGGGACCTGGAGAAGGTGTGTGTGTGTGTGTGTGTGTGTGTGTGTGTGGGGACTGAACCGGACTCACACAACACCTGAGGAGGGACCTGGAGAAGGTGTGTGTGTGTGTGTGTGTGTGTGTGTGTGTGTGTGTGTGTGTGTGGGGACCGAACCGGACTCACACAACACCTGAGGAGGGACCTGGAGAAGGTGTGTGTGTGTGTGTGTGGGGACCGAACCGGACTCACACAACACCTGAGGAGGGACCTGGAGAAGGTGTGTGTGTGTGTGTGTGTGTGTGTGTGGACCGAACCGGACTCACACAACACCTGAGGAGGGACCTGGAGAAGGTGTGTGTGTGAGTGTGTGTGGACCGAACCGGACTCACACAACACCTGAGGAGGGACCTGGAGAAGGTGTGTGTGTGTGTGTGTGTGTGTGTGTGGACCGAACCGGACTCACACAACACCTGAGGAGGGACCTGGAGAAGGTGTGTGTGTGAGTGTGTGTGGACCGAACCGGACTCACACAACACCTGAGGAGGGACCTGGAGAAGGTGTGTGTGTGTGTGTGGGGACCGAACCGGACTCACACAACACCTGAGGAGGGACCTGGAGAAGGTGTGTGTGTGTGTGTGTGTGTGTGCGCGCATGTGTGATGAAACGGTGTGTGTGTGATGAAACGGTGTGTGTGTGTGTGTGTCCTCAGGCGGAGCGAGAGCTGCACTCTCAGAGGTTGTCGTGGCTGCGTGTGGAGTGTGTTGATCGGGTTCTGCGAGAGATCGTCCAGGAGAGCCGCTTCAGTAAAGCCTCCAGTTCTCAGACAGCGGAGGACAAGGTGCCGACATCAGCGCCGTCCGGGTTTAGAGTCAGTGTAGATGAATCCTGAAATAAGTGTAAACACTGATAATAATCATAAATGTTTCTTGATCATCAAATCCTCATATTAGAGTGATTTCTGAAGGATCATGTGACCCTGAAGACTGGAGTAATGATGCTGAAATATCACAGGAATAAATTACACTTTACTATATATTCACATAGAAAACAGATGATTTACATTATAATAATATTTCACTGTTTTTCTGTATTTTTGATCAAATGAAGAGACTCATTTTTAAAACATTAAAACTTTAGCACAGCAGTGAATAAATACACACAGATATATTAGGAGGAGAAGGAAGACATTAAAAAGCATCGTATAACTCAGTTTAATGTCGTTTGTCTGTTTGCTCGTGCAGTTCTTCAGCACGCTGGAGCAGTGTGTGATGGGGGGTCAGTGTGTGAATCAGGTGGACATCAGTGAACATCACAGCGGCATTCTGGGACTGACAGCAGAAAGAGTCATGAGACAGATGCCTCCTGAACAGGTGTGTGTGTGTGTGTGTGTGTGTGTGAGACAGATGCCTCCTGAACAGGTGTGTGTGACAGATACCTCCTGAACAGTATGTGAGAGAGAGTGTGTGTCAGAGTATGTGAAAGAGAGTGTGAGTGTGAGAGTATTTAAGAGAGAGAGTGTATGTGTGTGAGAGAGAGTGTGAGAGTATTTAAGAGAGAGAGAGAGAGAGTGTGTGAGAGAGAGAGAGTGTGAGAGTAT
>NC_139967.1:1217500-1385000 GCF_963993115.1 Abramis brama | reverse complement strand
TGTGAGTCCAGACACAACGCTCATGTCTCCACTGTCATGTTGTATCAACATCTGGATCGCTGCCGGACACCTGTGTCACTGGTGTCAATAGAATAAAGAAGAAATGGAAGGCTGAGACTCTTCAGATGCGCACTGTTCAACATGATGGTTTTGAATTGCTTGAAATATGATTGAAATCACTTCAAAAAAGGAAAATACAGTTCAGTGCAACATGTGCAGCGCAAGTCTGTCATATCGGCTACAGAAAATTATCATGAGAACATTATAATTGTGTGTTTGAGACATGGATTTTAATTGTGAGAATTTTGTTTTTGTAATCAGGCTCTCAAAAATGTATATATAAATTTGGATTTAGATTTATCAGCCGATATATCGGTTATCGGCTTTAAAAAATATAAAGAATTATCGGTATCGGCCAAAATGTTAATATCGGTGCATCACTACAAACTTTTCATTTTCATATGTTAGAAATGTTCTTGCATCAGCACTATTTTACTACTCTTAAGAAATCTTTCATTAGGTTAAACCTAATATAGTTTGAGTTTTAAGCAAAAATAGATATTGTTGTAAATGTTTTCGCCATGACATGGTGTTAAAAAACAAACTACTCTTAATTGCACATGAAACAAAGCAATGAGTTTTTGAGATTGATTTTGGCTTAAAATGAGGGTGTCATATTTAATGTCAGTGTTTTATGACGGTAGATGCTCATGAAATTATGTCTGACGTCATTAGATTAGATTAGCCAGGTTATTATGGTTACATTAACTAGGGATGCACGGATATCAAAATTTTGTCTGATATCGATAACCGATAATTCTAAATATTTGAAAGCCGATAACCGATATATCGGCCGATAAATCTAAATTCAAATTTTTATATAATGTTTGAGAGCCTGATTACAAAAACAAAAGTCTCACCATTAAAATCCATGTCTCAAACACACAATTATAATGTTCTCATGATAATTTTATATAATTTTACAGACTTGCAAACATGTTGCGCTTTACAGTGTTTTCCTTTTTTGAAGTGATTCCAATCATATTTCAAGCAATTCAAAACCATCATGTTGAACAGTGGCATCTGAAGGAAATAATACATTAATTATCAGCTTTAATATATCGGCCGATACCGATATAGTGGGCGATATTTTGTGCATCCCTAACATTAGCAGTGTTTGCTTTGACAGGAGCTGCTGAAGTGTATGAAGATCCTTCAGTGTCTCCTCCTGGATCTCAGGCTAAAGGCTCAGAAAGATCTAGACCGGAAGAAGATCGAGTACTTCGAGGCCAAGTGTGAGATTGGTTTGCAGAAGATAAGGTGCGGTGATCATTGCAGATTTGGCTTGTGCTCTGAAATGTAGTTTTGAGGGCATCTGCATGTTCATAACGACAAGTTTGTTCCTGCAGGGCCGAGATGCTTGAAGTTCAGCTGGACACCTACACAAGAGACAAGATAGCAGCTCACAAGAAAATAACGTGAGTTGGGTTTTCACAGGAGTCGCTGTTTTATTGACGGTTGAACCACTATTTACCTTTTTTAAAGTCCACCTGTGGTGAAAATCCAGCGTTTAATGTAGTTTATGTGTCTGTGTGGTGTTTTAAATGCGCTTTAAGACAAACCATGTGTAAATTCATAAGTCGACAGCATTGCTGAGTATTTCCTCCTTAAAACTGCAGTGAACCAAAGACAGTCTCAAAAACACGCTTTGAAATCGCTGGTGTTTCTGACGCCACAAACTACCTTGTAACCAATCAGATCAACGTGTGATCGTCAACCAGTGGATCTCTGAGCTGAGTGAGTGAGTGGAGGCGGGGCTCATTTGCATATTCATAGAACCACACATACTAAATGAGGCGAGGGTGTCGAGTTACAGCCAAGATATTTGAAGGCATTTTTTTCAAGGAGAAAACGTTTAAATATGTCATTTTGGTGATCAAAGATGAGTTTTAAGGGATAAAATGATTGACTACAGCAGGACTTTAAAATTTTGAGTGAAAAAGCTTTTTGCAATTATTAGATGGCAGTCGTGCTAGAAATGTTTTGTTCACGCATCAACAGCACAGACTAGATTTTAAATTTTTAAGAAACCATATCATTACCGATTAAATTAGAGAAATTAAAATTGTCAATCCAGAGCTTTGTCACACAGCTGAGATGTTTAACTGTTGTAGTTTATGTGTGTGCATGAAATAGACACTGAACAGTCAAAACTAGAGATGCATGATATATCGACCACTAGGCCTGTCGCGATAGTCAATAAATCAATTAATCGCACGATAAAAAAAATGAGCTCGATAATTTTTCCGGCCGCGATCATTCCATTTGCATGCTTGTTTGTTTTCCTCGTCTCTCTCTCTCTCTCTCTCTCTCTCTCTCTCTCTCTCTCTCTCTCTCTCTCTCTCTCTCTCTCTCTCTCTCTCTCTCGGCGGGACTGCTTGCGGCGACTGCCGGGAGAGAGAAAAGACGTGCCATTTATACGCCAAAAATTGTTTTTGCGTGCATATGATACGCACTTTATGGCGTGTAATACGCACGCACTCCTCACCCCTAATCCTAACCAAGTATTTTCAGTGCGTAGCATATACACGCTATAAAGTGCGTCTCCGTCTTCCCGACAGTAAATTACACAATCACTCGGGCGTTTAGTCGACAAAGTAACAGAGGACAGTGCAAAATGCTGTGGTACTGTTGAGGCTTTTCTTTATTTGTTTACAAAGGTCCTGACCGGCAGTTTTGCCTGTTATGGAATGTATCACTATTTATGTCTGAGCCTAATGTTTAATATTTTTTTAAGTGCAATTTTGTTTACATCCATTGCTTTTATTGTTTTTGGTTGTTTTGTAAATTTTTTGTGGATATTTAAAATGTTTTTCCGTTTTCAATGTTTAATATTCTTAAGAAATAAAAGTTTATAGATCTTTGAAAAGGTGTACCTGCATTATTATGCCATTATCATTATATTAGATGAAAATGGTCTCGAACGACAATATTATCGTTTATCGCAATAATTTCTTGGACAATTTATCGTCCAGCAAAATTTGTTATCGTGACAGGCCTATCGACCACCGTATCGGTATCGGTCCGATATATTAAAGCCGATAAATAATGTATAACTTCCTTCAGCTGAGACGCTTCAGATTCGCACTGTTCAACATGATGATTATGAATTGCTTGAAATATGATTGAAATCACTTCAAAAAAGGAAACTACAGTTCAGTGCAACATGTGCAGCGCAAGTCTGTCATATCGGCTACAGAAAATTACAAAATATCGGTTATCGGCTTCTAAGTATAAATAATTATCGGTATCGGCCAAAATGTTTATATCAGTGCATCCCTAGTCAAAGCGTGCCATTGGAGAAGCGCATGTCTGTTGATTTCGGCCCAAAACTTAAAATGGCTGTTTCGGCCACAAATGTTCTACTCGTAATGATGATGATGATGATGATGATGATAAATCTAACTTTATCTGGACAATAACTTCATTCTTGAGCTGCTGTAAAGCCAAACAATCTCTGTTACTGTAATCTCCTATTATCTCTGTAAAGCTGCTTTGAAACATCTATAGTGTTAAAAGTATAAAGTGTTGCTGTATAAATGAAGATGACTTGACTTAATGAATGCATGCTGTGGTCCAATGGCAGCTCTATATACAGTGTCGGCGTTCGAGATGACGTCATTGTTGATATCAAGAGCTAGCATTGATACTAGTGGATATGTAATTCCTGATATCAAAAATTATAGTTTTTACTAGTTGAAATTGAATTGTTGATATCAAGAATAAAGGTTTTTAATAGTGAGAATTGTATTTCTGATATGTGACATTGGAATTTCAACTAGTAAGAAATCAATTCTTGATATCAACAATTGAATTTGAATGGCAGCCTATGATGACATTTCACTAGTGAAAATATAATTACAGATATCAAGAATTATAGCTTTTACTAGTTAAAATTCAATTCTTGATATCAAGAGCTAGCATTGTTACTAGTGGAAATGTAATTCCCGATATCAAGAATGATCATTTGATCAATTATCTTAGCAGTTTCTCAGCAGTTATCTTGCCATAATCAGTGTTGCGTGTGTGATTGTGTTCAGGGAGAAGCTGACGGCAGAGCTGAGGACCTCCGAGATGGACAAGCAGGCGGTGGAGTCGAAGCTGGCGTCCTTCGAGATCTACGGGAGAGACTTCGAGGCTCTCGCTGAGGAATACTCTCGACTGCAACAGGAGATCGCCACCAAATCCTGGGCTCTGAAGGAGTTCTCCACATGAGTAATGATATAATGAAAGCTGGCCCTGTTCATCTGTTGTCCTGTAATGAATATTGTTTTTTGCATTTATTTGTTATATTGTTGACCATTTAATATTATTAATTTAGTAATTAATCAGTGCCACTCAACAAGTTTAGGTTAAGGCAAAATTGACTTGTCAGCTGCTGTTAATAAATTAAATATTTTTTGTCTGTTATTTTCTTTTTCTGATATTTGTCTCCAACGTAGTATAATCTGAAATATTGGTTCCAATACATTTTTGAAAGAATTTATTAAAATTCTTTTTTAATTTTAGAATTTATTAAGAATTTATTAAAATTAAAATAGTATATATAAATAGTAAATATAATTTGCCGGTCCGGATTTTGCAGGGGTTTTTTTTTTTTACCTCATGGTCAAATATTCCTTGTAACTTTTAATTTAAGTTTAATACATCATATATTTTTTTAATAGACACATTTTAACTAAACACTGTTTTAACAGGTAGTTAAATAAGATCATAAAAAAGTACATTTTTGAAATGTACATTATTATTAAAATATATATATATATATATAAATATAATCTATATATTACGTTAGTAAACAAATTCCCATACGAATTATATAAAAAGTAAATTAATTATATTCAAATAAATAATAAAAAGTAACAAAAATATACAAGCACATACATTATATTAAAATAAATACTAAAATATTCAAATAAGTAAAATCATAATAAATAAGTATATATACAAGTTAAATGAATTAAGAGGAGAATAGATGATGATTGGATGAATAAGTTCATTTAATTATATATTAATATTATATCATTAGTATATTGTATAGTAAATACAAGTACATCATTTAAGTGCCATATTATATTTATATTTATTACGTTATTCCTCCACGTATATAGGGGTCGCGCTGTGAGACGGAAGTGACGTGTGATCAAGACTTACGTCAACTTCCTCTTTCTGCACAGAGCTGTTTGTAGTTAGCAGTGCTAAGTTTATTTATTTATCACCGAAATGGATGTGGTTCTGTATATCGTGGCTGCGGTTATTCTGCTCGTTCTGATCGTGTTTGCTGTGAGAGTTCGTGGACGGACTGAGGAAGGTGTGTGTAAATATGGACATTAATGCAGTCAGTGATGCGAAAGAGCAGCTGTCATTAATAACCTCATATTACTGCTCGAAACACTGCTATTAAACTCATAATCTCAGGAAAACAACATTTACTTAGTTTCAAGTGTTTATAATATTACAGACTTATTAATACTGTGTGAGAAAAGCATTTTGCTTTCACAATAAATATCATTCCAGAGCTGATTTACTTTTAGTTTTCACTTTTGCATCTTAAAAACTAATTTTGTAAAATCTTTAATTCCCCTCAAAATTTCCATGAACCTCCTAGAACAGGGTTTTCACGTGTGGGAAAATTTAGAGGAAAACGGTGTAAAAATGTACAAATAAAAAAATAAATTAAAATAAATAAGTAAATTAATTATATTAAAATAATAAAAAGATTAAATAAATAAGAAAATCAATTGTTAAAATAAATATAAAATATATTAAAATAAATAAGTAAATAGATTACATTAAAAGAAATAATACAAAATATTAAAAATAAATAAGTAAATAAATTATATTAAAATAAATAAAAAAGATATTAAAATTAATAAATTAATTGTAATTATATTAATAGAAAATAGAAAATTTTAATAAGTTAATAGATTATATTAAAATAAATCATACAAAAGATAAAAATAAGTAAATAAATTATATTAAAATAAATAATAAAAAATATTAAAATGTAAATAAATTGTTAAAATAAATATAAACAATTTAAATAAGTTAATAGATTATATTAAAATAAATTAAAAAAGATTACAATATATAAGTACATAAATTGTTAAAATAAATATAAAAAATGTAAACAAGTTAATAGATTAAAATAAATATGTAAATAAATTGTCAAAATAAATTAAAATAAGATTAAAATAAATACGTAAATGGATGATATTAAAATAAATAATAATTATTTTAAAATAATGCATAAAAAATTCAATGATATTGTTATGATTACATAAATAATTTGATTAAATAAATACTAGAGAAAGAATAATACATCTAACAGCACTATAGTGAGGAGAGAAAAAAACAATGTAACTTAATAGAAATTGATTATAGCCATAGACTGTAAAAATGTAAGTTTTAAAAAAGTAATGAAGTGTAGTATGTAGTGTGTGTTTACACTCTAGCTGTGTTTGGATGGGTCTGAACTCTTGTGTCGTCTTCTCTCAGCGGACCGTGAGGACCGTCGGGATGTGGCGTCTCGATCCGTGTCTCGTCCGCAGGCTTCAGAGGAGCGTCCCGTGGGAATGCCCCGCCGCCGGAGAAACCTGCACACCCGAGTGAGCGCCCAGCGGGCACAGCGGGCATCAGACAACGGTACTCGATCAACACAGTCAACACTGCGCACACTGTAACACTGTAACAGTGACAATCAACACAGTCATTCATGAACCACTGCGCTCCAGCAACACTGTAACAGTGACGGCAGAGGAAGCGTTACATTTGTTGCGAAGTTCATTGTTTTGGTAACACTTTACAATAAGGTTCATTAGTTCACATGAACTAAGAATGAACAACACTTCTACAGCATTTATTCATCTTAGTTAATATTAATTTCAACATTTACTAACACGTTATTAAAATCAAAGGTTGTATTTGTGAACATTAGTTAATGCACTGTGAACTAACATGAACAAACAATGAATGACTGTATTTTTATTAACTAACATTAACAAAGATTAATAAATACTATAACAAATGTATTACTTATTGTTAGTTTATGTTAGTTAATACATCTACCGGACCGAGATCTGTTGATTACAAACATTCTTCCAGTCCAAATATTTAAAGAATTCTTAAATCAAGATGCATTTACTAGATGAGTAAAATGACATAAGAAATTCTATCTTGTTTTCTGATAAAGATTTTTTTGATTTTTTTCTGACCCCATTGGCAGATAATTTTACTTGTTTTAAGCAAAAACTCACTTAATTTTTTTTTTTTAATCAGAAAACAAGATAGAATTTCTAATGTCATTTTACTGATCTAGTAAATGCATCTTGATTTAAGAATTTTTAGATATTGAATTTTGGACTGGAAACAAAACAAAAATACTGAGTGAGAAAAGCATGTTTTGCAGTGTTCTAATAATTTTGGCCACCACTGTACATCACAGAAGAGGTTTTCAGTGAACTTGAAAGTGTTTAACTCTCTTCAGAGGACAGTCCTGTGGAAGCCGATGAGAATCAGGAGGACCGGCCAGCGTCTGAAGAACGACCTCAGGCCGCCGGGAAAGTGGGAGCGAAGAAACAGAAGAAGCTGGAAGAGAAGCAAGCGCGGAAAGCTCAGAGAGAGGTCACAATTCTGCATTCATGTTTATTTGTGGAATATTATCTAGGCTCATTTATGTATATTTGTAAAACACAAGACATATTTGTTACTCCTCTGCGTTTCCGCTCAGATTGACCGTTGTTGTATTCGCACATTGCTTTCTGTTTGTTTGCGAGCCGAGATTTACTTTGCAAAGCAGATCGAGTTCGTTTGCAAAATGCTGGATTTGTTTGTTTATGGCACAAAATTCACTCCATATGCTACATCTCACCTTTCAGACGTATCATGATTAATGTGTGTGTGTGTGTGTGTGTGTGTGTGTTTTAGGCCGAGCTGGAAGAGCGAGAGGAGAGGAAGAAGATGCAGGAACTCCGAGATCAAGAGAGACAGAAAGAAGAGGAGAAGGAGAAACTGCAAGAGCAAAAACAGGTCATTTTGACAAATAATGCTTTTCTTACTTAGTATTTTTGTCTTGTTTCCAGTCCAAACATCTACAAATTCTTAAATCAAGATGCATTTACTAGATGAATGAAATGCCATATGATATTATGTCTTGTTTTCTAGGGAAATAAATCAAAATTGAGAGAGCTGTTGCTTAAAAAAAGTGAAATTATCTGCCAATGGGGTCAGAAAAATAATGTTAATTTAAACAGAAACAGTATTATTTTTCTTACTCCATTGTCAGATAATTTAGCTTGTTTTAAGCAACAACTCTCTCAATTTTGATTTATTTCCCTAGAAAACAAGACATAATATTTTATGGAATTTTACTTATCTAGTAAATGCATCTTGATTTAAGAATTTGTAGAATTCAAACGGGATTTGCGCTAGTCGTTTCTTCCCTATTGTGACGTATATCCGTTTCTGGAACAAGAACAAATGTAGGGCGGGGAATTGATCACAAATTAATTCATTTTCAAATTATTTATTTTGTATTTTTAGGGATGCACGATATATCAGCCACCATATCGGTATCGGCCGATATCGGTTCATTTTTAATGTTTTCGGCCCGATAATAAAATTTGGCTGATATATTAAAGCCGATAAATAAACGATTATTTCCTTCACCTGAGACACTTCAGATGCGCACTGTTCAACATGAGGGTTTCCAATTGATTGAAATATTAAAATCACTTCAAAAAAGGAAAATACAGTTCAGTGCAACATGTGCAGCGCAAGTCTGTCATATCGGCTACATAAAATTATCATAAGAACATTATAATTGTGTGTTTGAGACATGGATTTTACTGATGAGACTTTTGTTTTTGTAATCAGGCTCTCAAAAATTATATAAAAACTTGGATTTAGATTTATCAGCCGATATATCGGTTATCGGCTTTCAAATATAAAGAAATATCGGTTATCGGTATCGGCTGAAATTTTGATATCGGTGCATCCCTATTTATTTGAGTAAACATTATGTACAATACATATAAATTCCTTTGCAGAAATTATGCATGTGTTATTTACTACCTTAAAATAGGGCTTTATTTTGGCCATCGCCGACATAATCTAACCAAGATATTGGCATTGGGCATCAAAACATCATTTCAGTCGAAGCTTTATATGTGTAATTCACAGAAAGACAGTCAGCTTTCCTGCTTAAATATCAGTGAATGTCTGTAAACGTCTCGTCCACAGGAGGATGAGTTGCGTCGTGCCAAAGAGGATCAGGAGAGGAGAGAAGAGGAGGAGTACCAGCGGATGAAGGAGGCGTTTGTGATCGAGGATCAGGGAGAAGCAGAAGAGCTCGACGAACAAGAGGTGCGTTCCTCAAAACATCTGTCCATCCGGTGCTAAAGTTACTTAGTGTTTAGAGACGGGAGTGAGTGTGTTTGCAACAATGTATCCGTGCAAACCTACAAAGGTTGTAAAAGTTCATTTTAGGGTCATTCCTGGTTCAGTTATTGAAGGGTTCATGACATGGATTTTTATTTTATTTTAATATGTTCCTTGAGGTTCACTTATAATTTTAATAGTTTTTTTCCACGAAAAACAAATATATATGTAGAAAAATTATTACTTTTAACCCTTTTTCTGAGCCCCTGTCTGAAATTATCACTTTTTACGGTGCACCTTTAAAGTCTCCCTGTATATAATAATTTTATCCCTTAAAACTCATCAAAATGACATATTTAAAAGTTTTTTTCTTGAAAAATGTCTTAAAATATATTGAATGTAACTCGACACCCTTGCCTCATTTAGTATGCGTGGTTCTATGAATATGCAAATGAGCCCCGCCTCCACTCACTCACTCAGCTCAGAGATCCACTGGTTGACGATCACACGTTGATCTGATTGGTTACAGGGTAGTTTGTGACGTCAGAAACACCAGCGATTTCAAAGCGTGTTTTTGAGACTGTCTTTGGTTCACTGCAGTTTTAAGGAGGAAATACTCAGCAATGGAGTCGACTTATGAACTTACACATGGTTTGTCTTAAAGCAGATTAAAAACACCACATAGACACATAAACAACATTAAAAGCTGGAATTTCACCACAGGGGGACTTTAAGGCTTGTCAGTAAACGCCACTGTTGTGATTGGCTAACGTCACTGCACAGGAAACAGTATTTATTAAAAAATTATCCATATAAAACCATAATTTACAGACAGCATTATGAAATCATTTATACAGGGTTTGTGCTGTACAGTCGCTGCTTCATCTTTCAACAAACATTTTTTTGTGAACTCTCCATTGCAAAACAATCTGCAGTCAAATGCTCCGAACAAACATATAATCCTGTGACACGATCCGAGACTCCATTATAATAAACCATCCTCTGTCCCTGACACTGGTCTTCTGAAGTCTTTACGGAGACTCAAACCACCTGGATAAACGTTCTTTCACTCTTGCATTTGTCCTGTGGTCGGCAGACTCGAGCGTGTGGAGTCCGTCAGAAACTGAACTTGATTTCTCATGTCATGACCCCTTTAATGCGAGACACTACAGACAATCTGAATGTAAAGCAAAATCTATCCGATTTTAAAGTTATTTTGTGTTTTTCAGTCTCGCAACCTTCTGCAAGAGTTCATCCAGTACGTCAAGGTAAAGTGTGTCCGTTATACATTCAGATTAAAGCTGTTGCATTCATGTTTTATGAGTTGAAATATGCCTTTTATGATAATACACTATAAAGTATGATATGCTGTACAAATGAAAGATATTTTATTATAGTTGTCTCTTTATTTGGAACTTGAATGATGCGCTTAAAGCAAACGATCAGATGATTATGGAAGCTTGTTTCCGCCACAGAATAAAACATTTTAAAAGATAATTGCCACTTTTTATCTCACAATTGCGAGTTTACATCTCGCAATTCTGACTTTTTTTCTCGCAGTTGCGACTTTATATCTCGCAATTCTGAGAAATAGTCCAATTCTAAGGGAAAAAAAAGACAGACTTTTTTTTTTTTTACCTCAGAATAGTTTATATCTCACAATTCTGACTTTATAACACGCAATTCTGACTTTATATCTCCCAATTGCGTATTATAAAGTCAGAATTGTGAGATATAAACATGCAATTTTGAGAAAAAAAGTCAGAATTTCAAGTATATTTCTAGCAATTTCGAGTTTTTATCTCATAATTCTGACTTTATAACCTGCGATTGCGACTTTATATCACGTAATTCTGAGATAAAAAGTCAGAATTGTGAGATTAAAAAGTCGCAATTACCTTTTTTATTTTTCACTCTGTGGCGGAAACAAGCTTCCATAGATGATTGATATCAAATTAATGAATCAGTCTTTTTTTATGTAATCCAAAACCGATTCTGATTCAATGAATCAATTCAAAGGTGTTGAAGAGTAGTAAAATAGGCACATTTGTACAGAACTGTGATGCACATCTTGTGTAAATGTAATGTGAAGCATATATACAGTCAAACCATAAGTATTCAGACACCAGATATAATTTTTGATATTTTTCCACTAGTGTGATCAGGACACTATAGTTCATTTCTGTGAGTGAGGAGAGCAAAATAAAGTAAACTGTGACACATTATACCCAAACATTCTTCATACAGTAAATAAAAAAAATTTGGGACCAAAAATGATTCGGACACTTTGAGCTGATCATGTTTTCTTCAGTGTTTTGTCTTTAATTGCTAATGCTCTTTTTACACACAGACTGAACACAATGAAGCATTGCTTGGTGATTGGTTGAGCTAAACTGGTATTATCTAATTGTGTAGTTAAATTTACCAGCTGACAGATATTCAACATAATTCATGTGTGAGACAGTCTAACAGAAGGGCGGACAAAACCAGTCAAATATCAACTGAGTTCTGCTCATATTTTATTACCATTTTCTAAACTATAGCGAATAAACTGTGATAATGTGAGAAATGTTGAAGGCGTGTGAATACATGTTGGTTTGACTGTATTTTCTGCTACAACAAAATATATTTATGGCACTTGTGTTCACTTCTATCTCAGAAATCCAAAGTGGTTTTGCTGGAGGACTTGGCGTCTCACTTCGGCTTGCGCACACAGGTCAGAGTTCAGTGCCACAGTTTTGACTTCTGAACACATTTGAGTGTTTTAAGCTGATTCTCGCGATGTGTTTCTTCACGTCAGGACGCTATCGCCCGACTCCAGGACCTGATCGCAGACGGTTCCCTTACAGGTACGAGTGTGTGACTTCATCCTGATGCAGAACACACACTTTACACCGTTACAGCAGTTCCTCAACCTTCCTGTTTTTTAGAGATGCACGATATATCGGCCAACATGTCGGTATCGGACGATATATTTAATGTTATCGTTATCGGCCCGATAAGAAAATTTGTCTGATATATTAATGTATTATTTCCTTCAGCTGAGACTCTTCAGATGCGACTGTTCAACATGATAATTATGAATTGCTTGAAATATGATTGAAATCACTTTAAAAAAAGGAAAATACAGTTCAGCACAAATATGTCATATCGGCTACATAAAATTATCATTAAAACATTATAATTGTGTGTTTAGGGCATGGATTATAATGGTGAGACTTTGTTTTTATAACCAGGCCTTTAAAAATTATATACAAATTTGGGTTTAGATTTATCAGCCAATATATCGGTTATCGGCTTTCAAATATGAAGAGTTATCGTATCGGCCAAAATGCATCCCTACTGTTTTTATAATACAATACAGGGTTTCTGCTGGTCTTAAAGTCTTAATTCATACGTTCACAAATTAAGAACCAAATGTGGGCGGGGCTTGATTTTGTCCATGTGGAATTGATTGTATGGTTGTGGTTTGCTATTGGTGGATCTGATGTGAGTGACAGGTTATAGCCCCGCCCTCGTCACCAGAGAAGAGATTAAGATAATCTGGTGTGTTTCTCCAGGAGTGATCGACGACCGAGGGAAGTTCATCTTCATCACGCCGGAGGAGTTGAACGCTGTGGCTCAGTTCATCAAGCAGAGAGGACGAGTGTCCATCACTGAACTCGCTCAAGCCAGCAACACCCTCATAAACCTCACGCCCGACATCCAGAGCACACCCGCAACATAAAGGCCTTTTCTTCTCCTCACGAGGACTTGTGGATCAAGAGGGATGCAGCTTATCATTTATAGTCTGTCATGCCAGAACTGCGGATAGAAGCTTGTTTCTGCCACGGAGTAAAATAAATATAAGAAAGGAAACTTTATATCTCACAATTCTGACTTTATTTCTTGCAATTCTGACATTATTTCTCAGAATTCTGTTGATTTCTCATAATTCAGAGTTTATACACTGCAAAAAATGCTTTCTTATGATGCATTTACTAGATGAGTAAAATTCCATAATATATTATGTCTTGTTTTCTGGGGAAATAAATCAAAATTAAGAGAGTTGTTGCTTAAAACAAGCTAAATTATCCACCAATAGGATCAGAAAAATAATGTTAATTCAAACAGAAACAACATTGGCAGATAATTTTGCCTTTTTTAAGCAAAAAATGTATTTCCCCAGAAAACAAGACACAATATCTTATGGCATTTTACTCATCTAGTAAATGCATCTTGATTTAAGAATGTTTTTGATATTTTAACTGGAAACAATAAAAAAAAAATAGTCTGAATTGTGAGTTCTAAACGATTATAAAGAATAATTTTTAGTCATGAACTCTGAATTGCAAGGAAAAAAATAGCAAATACCTTTTTTATTTTTTGTTCCATGGCAGAAACAAGCTTTCATACAGAGCCATCGTTCAGGACTCAAACCTGCGGTGATATTTGCCTTGTTTTAGCGCAGAGGAATCATATTCAGTGCTTGAGAAGGAGATTGTATTTCGTTCATGACGTGAAAACGTGAGGGGATTTTAAAACTGATCACTGTAGTTTTGATTTTCATAGTATATTTTTCTAGCAAGGATCAAGTCTACAATATTTCATGCACTTATAATGTCAGTTAAATGATTGGTTGAGGCCTTTATCACAAACAACTGAAAAAGTCATGGATGTTTATTGGTCAGAAACTGGGAACCCTGTCACTGTGGACTGTCCTGTCCCAATAAAAGTATCACAAAAAACTACAGTTGGATTTATTGTAATGACAATTTAAACATGTAAGGCTTTTATTGTTTATTTTTCCTTAAACTAGCTGGTCCCCAGCAGTATCGAATGAGAAACAGAAAGCATGCATATGAGAGGACTGCTTTATTCCCAGCAGGAATTATAATTGTTTACTGGTTGTTTGTCTTGTGACATTAATTTTCCTGAAGCACAACTTTTCTATTTGCACATCATTTTTGTGTTGGTTTTAAAGATTTAAAAATACAGCCATATATATAGTTTATATGGTTTATATATAGGATAGGATACATTATACATTAGTATAAACAGAAAAAATAAAATCAAAAGAAATGTCAGATGTCTTGTGTTGTGCATGTGTGTCTTGCATGTGTGCGTCGAGGCTCTAGAGGGCGCTGTGTGAGCAGAGCTGCGCATGCGCAGTGTTCCTCATCTGCTTATGTTGTTGATTCGTTCCGTGTTTTAAACCGCCACGATGAGCTTTTATGCGCTAGAGATTTAAATAACGCGACCAGAAGACATATCGTTCTTCTTTCTCCGTGTCCAGCATGAGAGGTGCAGAAAATCGACGCTTTGTTTAGCGTAGAGAATGTTTTATAGCGGTTATAATGTCACGAGCGATTCTTCGACTGCCAAGGTGAGAAACGTCGTTTTCATTCGGTGACATCACGCGGAAATCTGTCAGGTATTATGTAAATTTAATCTCTGTTTTGTTTTGTTTTCCTCGAATGGTTTTTTAATGTTTAATATCGCTTTGAATGAGGTAGTTACAGTCCTGAGACCGGGGCTACTTGTCACGTGATCTGGACCAAAGGGCAGGTCCGGGTGTTCACGTGCTTGTTTTATGTTGTGATCTTGTAGTTTATTAATTACGTTACATTGTCTCTAGGGTTTAATATATATATATATCACAAAATCTTGGAGGCCCCCCTCCCCCCTCGTAGGCTTGTGGCCCAAACTAACACCGCATCTTAATTTTTAGAAACAGTAAAAGGAAGCTGTGGGTTTTTCAAAACCACTTTCTCCAACTCCATTTCTTGTAATGTTAACTGTGACAGAAAAGGAGATCTATAAATGTACTGTTAGACATTTTATCGTATTTTTGCGGTAACTTACTGGCAGCACTATCCTTACCGCAATTTCATTTTACAGTATTATGCCCTTACTGCGACTTATTTTTACAGTATAAAACAGTACTATTTTATTATTTATATTTTACATGAATGCTATTGAATTTAATAAATTCCAAAAAAGTGACTTGAGTCCATGTACATCAGCATATTCTTTATTCACTGTCACAATCAATTACATCCATTTTATTTTTTTATTGTGATGCAACATTAGGCAAGGCAGTTTTATTCATATAGCACGTCATACACTTTGGCAAATAAAAGTGCTTTACACAGTAAGTAATTAAAATAATCACAAAATAAAAGCAAGGAAAATTAAAGTGCAAATTTCTGTTTTCTGTTTATGAGGAACCTTAAATGCTCAAAGTGTGCAAAAGCATTTGAATTCAGTGCATGATATGTGCATTTTTTCCCTTGAATTATTGTTTCCACGCAGAATGTGCTGCTTTTAAATCCCATCTTTCCCTCAGCATGACCCTGGCGTTGACCCCTGCGGCCGTGTGCCAGTGCTTCACTCTGGTGTCGCTGTGCACGTCCATCGCAGACCCGAACTGGATCCAGGTCCAGAACTCCTCCAATCCCGACAGCAAACTCATCTACGGCGTGGCCTTCACGATAAACGCGTACCAGAACCGCACCGACACAGGTTTGATCCGATACTTCTGGATTTTCCTATAAACACAGTGCTTATGTAAGATAGTGATTAGTGCTATCACAAACCCTAAAATTTACATACAGTGAGGAAAATAAGTATTTGAACACCCTGCTATTTTGCAAGTTCTCCCACTTGGAAATCATGGAGGGGTCTGAAATTGTCATCGTAGGTGCATGTCCACTGTGAGAGACATAATCTAAAAAAAAAAATCCAGAAATCACAATATATGATTTTTTAACTATTTATTTGTATGATACAGCTGCAAATAAGTATTTGAACACCTGTCTATCAGCTAGAATTCTGACCCTCAAAGATCTGTTAGTCTGCCTTTAAAATGTCCACCTCCACTCCATTTATTATCCTAAATTAGATGCAACTGTTTGAGGTCGTTAGCTGCATAAAGACACCTGTCCACCCCGTACAATCAGTAAGAATCCAACTACTAACATGGCCAAGACCAAAGAGCTGTCCAAAGACACTAGAGACACAATTGTACACCTCCACAAGGCTGGAAAGGGCTACGGTGAAATTGCCAAGCAGCTTGGTGAAAAAAGGTCCACTGTTGGAGCAATCATTAGAAAATGGAAGAAGCTAAACATGACTGTCAATCTCCCTCGGACTGGGGCTCCATGCAAGATCTCACCTCGTGGGGTCTCAATGATCCTAAGAAAGGTGAGAAATCAGCCCAGAACTACACGGGAGGAGCTGGTCAATGACCTGAAAAGAGCTGGGACCACCGTTTCCAAGGTTACTGTTGGTAATACACTAAGACGTCATGGTTTGAAATCATGCATGGCACGGAAGGTTCCCCTGCTTAAACCAGCACATGTCAAGGCCCGTCTTAAGTTTGCCAATGACCATTTGGATGATCCAGAGGAGTCATGGGAGAAAGTCATGTGGTCAGATGAGACCAAAATAGAACTTTTTGGTCATAATTCCACTAAACGTGTTTGGAGGAAGAAGAATGATGAGTACCATCCCAAGAACACCATCCCTACTGTGAAGCATGGGGGTGGTAGCATCATGCTTTGGGGGTGTTTTTCTGCACATGGGACAGGGCGACTGCACTGTATTAAGGAGAGGATGACCGGGGCCATGTATTGCGAGATTTTGGGGAACAACCTCCTTCCCTCAGTTAGAGCATTGAAGATGGGTCGAGGCTGGGTCTTCCAACATGACAATGACCCGAAGCACACAGCCAGGATAACCAAGGAGTGGCTCTGTAAGAAGCATATCAAGGTTCTGGTGTGGCCTAGCCAGTCTCCAGACCTAAACCCAATAGAGAATCTTTGGAGGGAGCTCAAACTCTGTGTTTCTCAGCGACAGCCCAGAAACCTGACTGATCTAGAGAAGATCTGTGTGGAGGAGCGGGCCAGAATCCCTCCTGCAGTGTGTGCAAACCTGGTGAAAAACTACAGGAAACGTTTGACCTCTGTAACTGCAAACAAAGGCTACTGTACCAAATATTAACATTGATTTTCTCAGGTGTTCAAATACTTATTTGCAGCTGTATCATACAAATAAATAGTTAAAAAAATCATACATTGTGATTTCTGGATTTTTTTTTTTAGATTATGTCTCTCACAGTGGACATGCACCTACGATGACAATTTCAGACCCCTCCATGATTTCCAAGTGGGAGAACTTGAAAAATAGCAGGGTGTTCAAATACTTATTTTCCTCACTGTAGATGATCAAGACAGAATATGCTAATCAATGATTAGAAGATAACTACACATAAGCTTCATAAATTCATCAACTAACCATTCAGAAATGTCCTGTTGCTTCTACATGTTGTCACTTCTTCTTGAGTCTCTCCATCATTGTCTGTCTCCGGTTTGAACATAAAAGGCTAAAAGTTTTCAGTGAAATTTTCAGAACGCAAGCTGTTGTAGCTCCGCCCCCTGTGCCGGGAGCAGCAGCTCATTTGCATTTAAAGGGACAGACACAAAAACGGTGTGTTTTTGCTCACCCTCAAAAAGTGACAACTTTAACATGCTATATAAAAATATCTGTGGGGTATTTTGAGCTAAAACTTCACACACACACTCTGGGGACATCAGAGACTTATTTTACATCTTGTGAAAAGGGCATTATACCACCGCTTTAATTTAAAACCCTGGTGTTCACAATGAAAAGCCTCTAAGGCTACCTCTACATTAATCCGGATACATTTGAAAATGGCGTTTTCTTTTAAAATCGCTCTCCGTCCACACTAGCGTTTCAGGTGTTTTCTGATGTCATCTCGCAGGTCTTCTGACAGGATAATTTTATTTAGCAGAATATCTCTTCATTCACTGAAGCGTCCAGGTCGCACTCACTCACCGTTATATGTTTGGTCTAAAACGCTAAAACTGCTCTCATGTTTTACCGCCGGACAGCAAATGTGAGTAAATTCTGTCATGTTTGCAGGACTGTGATATGAAGAGTGTGTGAAGTAACAAATTTTAGCAACTGTGTGAAAGTGAACAGCACATAACAGGCACAGTACCGGTATAAACATGAATATCTATTGGTAAAATATGCGCCACATGACTACGTCATCGTTTTTAATTATCTCCGTTTTGACAGTCCACACTACAACGCGAAAACGGCGTTTCAAATTTATCCACGTTTTCAAAAAGCGTAGTTTTCATTAATAAAAACACCGTCTCAGTGTGGACGGGCGGAAGGACAAAACGGAGAGAAAAAGACGCGAAACCGTCGCAACTCTACCGTCATTATGTTAAGCCCCGCCCACCGACTCTATACACGATGTGATTGGCCTGACTAGAGTTTGGTTTTTCCAGCTCGCAAGCCAACAGAGAGTTGCTATACGACACTGGCTGCAAATTACATTTGCTAACGCTAGGGTGCGTCTAGATTTCTAGGCTAGCGCCTCGACACACACACACACACACACCAGATCTGAGGAAGGACCTGCGCCTCGACACGGCGACAACGCAATCCTGAAGTGTCATCTAGTCTCTCCGCTGTGAAGGCCTCCTTCCCTTTACCTCTGTACAACGTCAGATAAAACGTTGTCAAAATGATTCCAGTTCGCATGGATACGCGGAAACAACAAAACATTCTGTATTATAAATTTTAAGGCCAGACAAGTAGTTTGTTGAGGGTTGGTTTGTAAAGAACGACTACACGCCTGCGCACATATATATTCAAACGCACATACCTGTAGATTTAACACTGATATGCATGTGCACGCTGTCAGCGTTCTCACTGGTTTGCATTTTTTAAGTTTGCGAAGAGAGAACTTGTTAGAATGGTGTCGTGTTAGCGGCCGCTAAGTTAATAACTAATGATGTTTACAACGGAAGTGAATCAATCAAAAATAACTTTATTCTAGATCTGCTGTAAAGCCTGAACAATCTCTGTTACTGTAATCTCCTGTTCTCACTGTAAAGCTGCTGTGAAACATCTATATTGTTAAAGCGCTGTATAAATGGAGACTTGACTTGTTCTGGTGTGTGTGTGTAGGTCCGCTGGGTGGTTTGCACGGATGGGGAATGTGGCTCCTGTATTCGCTGGCCGCTCTCAGTTACTGCGCCGTCTTGTTTTCAAGCTTCTCATTCCTGATGGACTTCCTCGGAGCGTCTGTCAATCAATCCAAGCTGGTGACATCACTGCACGTCTCCACAGGTGACATCACTCAACCTGAACTCAGTGTGATGGGATCGTTCCTACAGTCAAACCAGAGTTTATTCAGACCCCTTCAACATTTCTCACATTATCACAGTTTATTCACTGTAGTTTAGAAAATGGTAATAAAAAACTCACTGATATTTCACTAGTTTTATCAAACTAGACAAAAATACATCTTGATTTAAGAATTTCTAGATATTTGGACTGAAACGAGACAAAAATACATCTTGATTTTTAGAATTTTTAGATATTTGGACTGAAACGAGACAAAAATACATCTTGATTTTTAGAATTTTTAGATATTTGGACTGAAATGAGACAAAAATACATCTTGATTTTTTGAATTTTTAGATATTTGGACTGAAACGAGACAAAAATACATCTTGATTTAAGAATTTCTAGATATTTGGACTGAAACGAGACAAAAATACATCTTGATTTTTAGAATTTTTAGATATTTGGACTGAAACGAGACAAAAATACATCTTGATTTTTAGAATTTTTTTATATTTGGACTGAAACGAGACAAAAATACATCTTGATTTTTAGAATTTTTTTATATTTGGACTGAAACGAGACAAAAATACATCCTGATTTAAGAATTTCTAGATATTTGGACTGAAACGAGACAAAAATACATCTTGATTTTTAGAATTTTTTTATATTTGGACTGAAACGAGACAAAAATACATCTTGATTTAAGAATTTTTAGATATTTGGACTGAAACGAGTCAAAAATACATCTTGATTTAAGAATTTTTAGATATTTGGACTGAAACTAGACAAAAATACATCTTGATTTTTAGAATTTTTAGATATTTGGACTGAAACGAGACAAAAATACATCTTGATTTAAGAATTTTTAGATATTTGCACTGAAACGAGACAAAAATACATCTTGATTTTTAGAATTTCTAGATATTTGGACTGAAACGAGACAAAAATACATCTTGATTTAAGAATTTCTAGATATTTGGACTGAAACTAGACAAAAATACATCTTGATTTTTAGAATTTTTAGATATTTGGACTGAAACGAGACAAAAATACATCTTGATTTAAGAATTTTTAGATATTTGCACTGAAACGAGACAAAAATACATCTTGATTTTTAGAATTTCTAGATATTTGGACTGAAACGAGACAAAAATACATCTTGATTTAAGAATTTCTAGATATTTGGACTGAAACGAGACAAAAATACATCTTGATTTAAGAATATTTTAGATATTTGGACTGAAACGAGACAAAAATACATCTTGATTTAAGAATCTTTAGATATTTGGACTGAAACGAGACAAAAATACATCTTGATTTAAGAATTTTTAGATATTTGGACTGAAACGAGACAAAAATACATCTTGATTTAAGAATCTTTAGATATTTGGACTGAAACGAGACAAAAATACATCTTGATTTAAGAATATTTTAGATATTTGGACTGAAACGAGACAAAAATACATCTTGATTTAAGAATATTTTAGATATTTGGACTGAAACGAGACAAAAATACATCTTGATTTAAGAATCTTTAGATATTTGGACTGAAACGAGACAAAAATACATCTTGATTTAAGATTTTTTAGATATTTGGACTGAAACGAGACAAAAATACATCTTGATTTAAGAATTTGTAGATATTTGGACTGAAACGAGACAAAAATACATCTTGATTTAAGAATCTTTAGATATTTGGACTGAAACGAGACAAAAATACATCTTGATTTAAGAATCTTTAGATATTTGGACTGAAACGAGACAAAAATACATCTTGATTTAAGAATCTTTAGATATTTGGACTGAAACGAGACAAAAATACATCTTGATTTAAGAATTTTTAGATATTTGGACTGAAACGAGACAAAAATACATCTTGATTTAAGAATATTTTAGATATTTGGACTGAAACGAGACAAAAATACATCTTGATTTAAGAATCTTTAGATATTTGGACTGAAACGAGACAAAAATACTAAGTAAGAAAAGCATTTATTGCAGTGTGCCAAGATGAATTCATCAAGCATCGCATTTCTTCTTCTAATGTGTGTGTTTCTCTCATTTCAGCGGTCAGCTGTGTGTCGATGCTGGGTGTGTGTGTGGCGTGCATGTGTGTGATCGAACACAACCTGCAGCGAGGGAACCCCGGATCTCAGCCGAGCCGCAGCCTGATCCTCGGGGAAAGCTTCTTCATCCAGATATTGGGTTTGCTCTTCTCTCTCGCCGCGTGTGCTTTCGCCATCAAGGCTCGGCCAGAACCCGTCAGGTCATGTGACTACCTGAGCGTGGGCGGAGACGACAGTGACACGGAGCCTCTGATTGGTCGAGCTGAGAGGGAGGAGTAAAGTCGTATAGAGTTTAACCTCTATAAAGTAAAGAGTTTCAGTTGATTTATGCACTTTATTTCTTATGACGGGAAACAAACGCGATCGGGCAAACACATGCAAAATTCGGCGTTTATGAAATTCAGGGTGAATTTGAGTTGAATTGGTCATACAGGATGTAGAATTGGAATGACAGGAAGTATTTATTGACTGAGTTACAGTTCATAGAAATTCAAAACTTCACTGAGATAGTATGATACTGTAGTTTTTATAAATATTTTAAATAGTTTTTTTTATTTTATATTTTCCGTTTTCATTTTAATTATTTTTGTTGTCATTTCAGGTTTTTTTAATGTCTGTTTTTTATTTCAGTTTTAGTTTGTTATTTCAGTACATCAAGTTGAACTAAATGAAAATGAGAAATGTTACTGAAATAAAATGTTTGTTTTTTATATTTTTATTTTATTTTGTTAAAATAAATTCAGTTAACGTTTGTTTTATTTTAAGCAACATTTTTTTAATGCTTTAATTTTAGTTTCAGTTAACTATAATAAGATTATTTACTAAATTAAAGTTCAAAGAAATTCAAAACATCATTGAGAGAGTATGATTTTATTAATATTTTGTTTTTTATTTTTATATTTTCCATTTTCATTTTAATTATTTTTGTTGTCATTTGTTTTTTTTATGTCTGATTTTTATTTCACTTTTAGTTTGAGTTATTTCAGTACATCAAGAACTAAATGTAAATGAGAAATGTTACTGAAATAAAATAAGTTTAAGTTTTTTATATTACTTTGTTAATATATACATATAATGTTTGTTTTATTTTAAACACCAACATGTTTTAATGCTTTAATTTTAGTTTCAGTTAACTATAATAACACTGAAACATATATTTTGATAAAACACAATTCATTTGGACTAAATTACATTTGTTTGTTTATATTTGTCTGAATTAATTTGGCATTTTTCTCTAATATTGTCAAAGCAATTAGCAAACTTTTGCCATGCAGCACCAAATGAAGTCTACCATAATAATCCATAAAATCACATTTAATTTTTTACAATAAGATTCACATTGACTTTCTAAGTGAAAAGAAACACAGCTGCTGTATATGAATTTTAAAACAATTTGTTTGTTAAAAACAAATTTCATTCTAAAAATGAATACTCTAATTTTTCTTAAAAATAGCCTAATTTTTGTGTTATGACGAGATCATATTTATGGGTAATTCATAGTGAAAAATGAAATGTTTTGGATTTTGTTCTATTTTACTTTTATGGTTTTATTTTTATTTTTGCACAGTTAAAAAAAATAAAGAACAATAGAATACAATGTGGGGGATAGGCAAAAACTGTAAGGGCTTATTTATTTATTTCACCTGAACAATATTTAATTAAATTAACTTCATTTACAATTCTGTATCCTGTTTGCTACTTCAATTATAATTCAGTTCAGTATTCAATATTGACTTCACTTCAGCACTACGACTATCATTACTGCCAGAATTATGGGAAATGTAGTTTTTCTGTAAGTATGATCATTCCAACATGACTTGAGGTGCTTCACGCAGTAAAACTCTGTTTACTCTCGGACCAAATACAGAAACCACTGAAGTCACACTCGGTTTGTTTCAGGGGTTTAAGAGCAGAATTACAAGTGAACGCTCTACATGAACTCCTTTATACTGAAACAAACTCAACAAGCCTTTATGCTGCATAATCATATTTAATATTCAGTTTACATTATGTATAAATAAGAGGAAATCATATAAAACTCAGTGTAATGTTGTATCAAACCAGGTGTGAACCGAAAGTGGACTGAGACCCGATCAGCATTCAATTGGACTAAACTGAGATCAGAGTCCGCTTTCTAATGCACATACAGTGTAAAAGTTCTTATTCACTTCACCTAAAGGGTGAGTTTGGATCTTGTAAAGACGAAAACTAAGTGTAAAGTGTGAAAAGTAAGATATTCAGGGCTGATTTCATCTCGCTGGTGTGATTTCTGTGGAGAAATGAATCAAACACCGATCCTCAGTGTGCCTTGAGCTTCCTGGAAGAACTTTTATTTTGTAACGTCACGTGTCTAAAAAGAGGTTTTAGAGCTGTTAAAGGGATACTTCAACCAAAAAATAAATACAAATTCTGTTATTTATTCATCCTCCGAGTTCTAAACCTGTATGAAAAAAATACAATGGAAGTCAATGGGGTCCAAAAACGGTTTCTTCAAAATATCTTCTTTTGTGTTCAACAGAAGAAAGAAGCTCTTACAGGTTTGGAACAACATGAAGATGAGTAAATAACTCTTAAAAAATAATATTACATTTTTTATTTTTAGGTGCACTGTCCCTTTAAATCACCTGCTCCCTCTTCAAAACATCAGCAGATAAGCATTACATTTTCTAGCTAACATTGATCTTGATGAATCAAATGAATTCTGTCTCATACTGTATTTGTATTTCCCTCTTTTAAACAGAATAATATTGTACCATTTGTAGTCTGATATTCTGTTATTTCAGTGTAATTATGACGTGTTTCTGTCAACATGTTGTACCAACATTTCTTCTCATCAAGGAAAAGATTATAAGCAAATAATGATTTAAATGTGTTACAAAAGATTCAGAATATAATGCACAGATTGTTATGATATATTTAGTGAGTGTAAATCTCATGTATGTGCATTTTTGAATGAATCTCACTGCATATTTCACAATAATCTTTCATTTTGAGACATGGCAAACACTGTGATTTCAAAAAATATAAATTCACACTGAGTTTCAAAGAGGAAATACACAATTTTTGTTCATGTCTGGTGAAGCCATTGCATTTAATTGCGTGTAATACAAAAAAAAAAAAGATATCTTCATTGTTTCTTGTCCAAAGTTGAGCTTCAAGCGTGTTAATGATCTGGACTGCTCACTAAACGAACCTTCATGGTAACAGTGGAATCATGGGAAGTCGTGCCTTAATTTCTCAGCTCTAATTAGACTCGTTCTCCTCCGTCACATGACACCAGCTTGTGCTCCAGTTGGATGGAGACCATCGCCATAGTAACCTTGAGAAGTTGCTAATGTCACAGATGAATTTGTGAATGGGGAGAGAGAAATATTAATGTGACGTTTATCAACGGCAGGGTTAGTTGTGGATGTTAAACCGTGATTAAGGTCTGAACTGAATGATGTGGAATTGAAGGAAAGCTGATATTTGCACTGAAAGGACCGTGTTTATTATGAGGAGAAAACAATCATCATCTCAAATGTTTTATGAGTTTGTTTTTAAAGCAATGCATTCATATTCGTTCTGATGCTGTCATTTATGCCTGATGAATCTTTGCACATTTAAATTAATATAATGCTTTGAACAATACGACGATCTCACTTTATTTCCTTTATCTTTACTAATGAAAATCAGTTGTTAACATTGACAATATATTTTCACAGCATTTATTAATCTTTGTTAATGTTATTTAAGATACAGTTGTTCTTTGTTCATGTAAGTTAAAAATACACTAATCTTAACAGATACAGCTTTTGGTTTTAATAATGCAATTAATTACTAATTTAATAAAGATACTTAAAGTTGGATTCATGAAAAAAAAAATGTTTATAAGAAAGTAAGATCAATTCTAACCCACACCAAAAAAAACAACAAGGACATGGTACAGTGACATTGTTTCATATATGTTACATTACTATAGTAATAACTAAAAATGATGCATAATTACACTCAACTAAACCAAACGTAGTTAATTATTATTACTTGGTACTAGTAAGTTCCCCTGTAGTCATTAACTTTATCCTTTAAAACTCATCTTTAATCACCAAAATTACATATTTAAAAGTTTTTGAATGTAACTCGACACGCTTGCCTCATTTAGTATGCGCGGTTCTATGAATATGCAAATGAGCCCCACCTCCACTCACTCACTCAGCTCAGAGATCCACTGGTTGACGATCACGCGTTGATCTGATTGGTTACAAGGTAGTTTGTGACGTCAGAAACACCAGCGATTTCAAAGCGTGTTTTTGAGACTGTCTTTGGTTCACTGCAGTTTTAAGGAGGAAATACTCAGCAATGGAGTCGACTTATGAATTTACACATGCTTTGTCTTAAAGCATATTAAAAACACCACATAGACACATAAACAACATTAAAAGCTGGATTTTCACCACAGGGGGACTTTAAATGTATAATTGCAGTGTAACAATGACACCTTAAAATAAAGTGTAACCCACTTTACAGTAAGGTTCATTAGTTAACATTAGTTAATGTACTAACATGAACTAACCATGAGCAATCCATTTGTTACTGTATTTGTTAATCTTTGTTAATGTTAGTTAATAGAAATACAGTCATTCATTTTTAGTTCATGTTAGTTCACGGTGCGTTAACTAATGTTAATGTTAAGATTTTAATAAAGTATTAGTAAATGTTGAAATCAACATTAACAAAGATTAATAAAGGCTGTATATGTGCAGTTTATTATTAGTTCATGTTAATTAATTTAGTTAACTAATATTAACTAACGAACCTTATTGTAAAGTGTTACCGTTTAAATTATATGCGGGAAGGGGGCGTGGCTGCCCGCGTCCAAAAGGGGCGGGGCTCAGGTGGGTGTGTCTCTCAGCTGATGCGCGCGCGCACTTCATCTTCAACGCGGGCGTCAGCGGCAACGCATCGCGTTCGTTCGTTCGCTCGCAACGGCAGATCAGCATCCGAACGAACGGACAGACACACGGACTGACGGATCCGCGGTGAGACAGTGAGTATGTGTGTGTGTGTGTGTGAGATGGAGAGACTCGAGTCACTGGATGCTGCTGTTGTCATGGAGGGATGCGGATTCAGTGATGCATCATTTTGCATGAGCAGAAACACGCATTATGTAATGCGATCAGGTGAACGCTGGATCTTCATTGTGCATCCGTCGTTAAATGCACAATTTATGATGTTATTATGATAAACGCAGACTATTGAACGCCTCGGTAACTGGTTAGTAGCATCACTAACGTTAGGCCTATTCACTGATGCTGTTAATGCTTGTTAATAGATCATGTCGCGCGAGCCGCTTCGAAAGGTGAAGATGCGTTATTAGTGCATATATAGTGAGATGTCATCTTTAAAGCACGAGGGCTGTGTGTGTGTGTGTGTGTGTGTGTGTGTGTGTACAGGCCTCCATCTCCTATTTTTACTGTCAATGTTGTGTGTTTTTGCGGTGCGCGAGTCTGATGCATCAACCCTGCATGTTTACATTTATGCATCGCGTTTGCGTTTGTGCCATCGAGTTATAAGCGTATGCGGTGATTATTAAACAGTCTATCAGGGTATTTAAGTGTGTGTGTTGGATTTATGAAGCATGTGAGCGATGATGTAATGCCAGTGAGTGAGTGACTGTGGTAGTAGAGGCACGTGCCAGTGCTGATCTGATCCAGTAATGGTGGCTCTGCTGGACCAGTGATGCCACTGCACATCGTTTGCAATGGCATAGAGTTTATAGAATAGTAGAGCATGTGCACATTGTGTGCTTTTACAAAAAACAACAATGTTGGACATGCACCATGGTATTCTTTAAAGTACCTTCGGAGGGCTACCATGGTATACAAATATGGAAATCATCTGTGTTTATCAAAATGCCAAGATATATAAATATATGATACCATAACTGTACCATGGTACTGTCATGTGCTTGAGAACTGATCCGTTGAATGTTGCTATATTCTTACACTCTTCATTTTTAGGGATGCATGATAAATCGGTATCGGTGATATCTGTTCATTTTTAATGTTATTGTTATCGGCCCAATAAGAAAATTAGTTTGATCTTCTGATAAATAGTAAGCTGATAAATAATGGATTATTTCCTTCAGCTGAGACTCTTCAGATGCGACTGTTCAACATGATGATTTTGAATTGCTTGAAATATGATTGGAATCACTTCAAAAAATTAAAATACAGTTCAGTGCAACATGTGCAGCGCAAGTCTGTCATATCGGCTACATAAAATTATAATGAGATCATCATAACTGTGTGACTGGGACATGAATTTAATGGTGAGACGGACTTTTGTTTTTGTAATCAGGCTCTCAAAAATTATAAACAAATTTGGACTTCTACCAATATATCGGTTATTGGCTTTTAAATATAAAGAATTATCGGTATCAGCCAAACATTTTATATTGGTGCATCCCTATTCATTTTATTGACACACTGTTACCCTTGCAAAGAAGTACTGGTATGGCATCAGAAGTCAGGGATTTCAGTATGAGCTCTAATATTTCTCATCAGATGTTCTCACATTCATTTTTAGCTCTTTTTCTGGATGGACTATTGAAATATTTCAGTCTATTTCTTGTTACCTTTTCTTTAAAGGGTTAGTTCACCCAAAGATCATCATTTACTCACTCATGTCGTTCCAAACACGTAAGATTTCCGTTCGATATTTTTTAGATATTTTTGGCTCTTCATTGACAGTCAACTACCACTCTAACGCTTCAAAAAGTTCATAAAGAGATTGTAAAACTAATCCATATGAATTCAGTGGTTTAGTCCAAAATTTCTGAAGAGACTCGATGGCTTTATATGATGAACAGGTTGAATTTTATTCACATATAAACATTGATCAGCGAACATAAACAGAAACTCAAACGAACATGCTTGACGCACAAGAACAAACCTCTTGCTGAAGCTTAAACGTGCTGCGTAACACGAAAATGAACCTCATTGGTTCTCGCTGAAGCTCAAACGTGCTGCGTAACACGAGAATGAACCTCATTGGTTCTCCCTGAAGCTCAAACGTGCTGCGTAACACGAGAATGAACCTCATTGGTTCTTCAGAAGCTTAAACGTGATGCGTAACACGAGAATGAATCTCATTGGTTCTTGCTGAAGCTCAAACGTGCTGCGTAACACGAGAATGAACCTCATTGGTTCTTGCTGAAGCTCAAACGTGATGCGTAACACGAGAATGAACCTCATTGATTCTTGCTGAAGCTCAAACGTGCTGCGTAACACGAGAATGAACCTCATTGGTTCTCCCTGAAGCTCAAACGTGCTGCGTAACACGAGAATGAACCTCATTGGTTCTTCAGAAGCTTAAACGTGATGCGTAACACGAGAATGAACCTCATTGGTTCTTGCTGAAGCTCAAACGTGATGCGTAACACGAGAATGAACCTCATTGATTCTTGCTGAAGCTCAAACGTGCTGCGTAACACGAGTGTGGCGAGCAGGACGAGGCCGAGGGCCGTGAGAGAGCGGCATGAGGCCGGTGGCGTGATTACTCTGATGAGCGACACCTGCGAGACGCACCGGTCTCGAATCTCTCACGGAGGAGCGGAAGCATAAAGGAGGAGCGACGACAGTGAAGAGCGAGAGAGGACAGGCCTGATTTTATGTTGTGTTTTGTTTCTGTTTTGTGTGGCCAGCAGTCGTCCGTGAGGGGCTGCTGGCCTTTACTTTCATTTTGTATTTGGTTTATTTTTATCATTAAAATGTTGAATGTTCGCCGGTTCCCGCCTCCTTCTTCCCATAACTGTTGAACCTCGTTACATTGGTGCCGAAACCCGGGAAGAAGGAGGAACGCGCTGTCAAAGAGCCCTCGCCGCTGTGGGGAATCCGCGGTGCCATCGAGCATGGTGAGCAGAGTCCGTCGCCATGGACGCTCGAGGCGGTGCGCTGGAGTGAGTTGCCGGGGGGACGGTCGAGCTCGCTGCTGGCCGCCTGGGTGCTGGAGGGACGGCTGCCGTCCGTGAGGGAGAGGAGGAGTCGCCGCCGTTCGCCGTGGGCCGGAGCCTGCTGTCGTCCGCCATGATGGGGAGGAGCAGGGAACGGGGGATTCCTGCCGTCTGCCCTATCCGGAGGAGCCGTCGCCGTCCAACAGGCGGCGGAGGAGTCTCGTGCCGTCCACCGAGGGCTATCCAGCGCCACCGCCAGGCACCGCGGAGAAGATCGCCCAGCTGGTGTAGGGCCAGATGGCAGCGCGTTGTGGGAACCGGACTAATAATTATTATTATTTTTTTAAATTTTTTTCCTCTCTCCCCTCTCTCGTCTCTGTCGCTCCTCATGCTTCCGTCTCCTTTTCTCTCGCCTCGTCTGTCCATACCCCCAGGTACCGCAGCCGCCGTGTTCGGTCTCCCCGGAGGAGGGGGAGGGGGGGGAGTAGAGCGCAGTCTCGTGGGTACCCCCCGGCCTGCGAGGGGCGATGGGGGTATGTGGCGAGCAGGACGAGGCCGAGGGCCGTGAGAGAGCGGCATGAGGCCGGTGGCGTGATTACTCTGATGAGCGACACCTGCGAGACGCACCGGTCTCGAATCTCTCACGGAGGAGCGGAAGCATAAAGGAGGAGCGACGACAGTGAAGAGCGAGAGAGGACAGGCCTGATTTTATGTTGTGTTTTGTTTCTGTTTTGTGTGGCCAGCAGTCGTCCGTGAGGGGCTGCTGGCCTTTACTTTCATTTTGTATTTGGTTTATTTTTATCATTAAAATGTTGAATGTTCGCCGGTTCCCGCCTCCTTCTTCCCATAACTGTTGAACCTCGTTACAACGAGAATGAACCTCATTGGTTCTCGCTGAAGCTCAAACGTGCTGCGTAACACGAGAATGAACCTCATTGGTTCTCCCTGAAGCTCAAACGTGCTGCGTAACACGAGAATGAACCTCATTGGTTCTTCAGAAGCTTAAACGTGATGCGTAACACGAGAATGAACCTCATTGGTTCTTGCTGAAGCTCAAACGTGATGCGTAACACGAGAATGAACCTCATTGATTCTTGCTGAAGCTCAAACGTGCTGCGTAACACGAGAATGAACCTCATTGGTTCTCGCTGAAGCTCAAACGTGCTGCGTAACACGAGAATGAACCTCATTGGTTCTCCCTGAAGCTCAAACGTGCTGCGTAACACGAGAATGAACCTCATTGGTTCTCGCTGAAGATCAAACGTGCTGCGTAACACGAGAATGAACCTCATTGGTTCTCGCTGAAGCTCAAACGTGCTGCGTAACACGAGAATGAACCTCATTGGTTCTCGCTGAAGATCAAACGTGCTGCGTAACACGAGAATGAACCTCATTGGTTCTTGCTGAAGCTCAAACGTGCTGCGTAACACTAGAATGAACCTCATTGGTTCTTAAGAAGCTTAAACGTGCTGCGTAACACGAGAATGAACCTCATTGGTTCTTAAGAAGCTTAAACGTGCTGCGTAACACGAGAATGAACCTCATTGGTTCTTGCTGAAGCTCAAACGTGATGCGTAACACGAGAATGAACCTCATTGGTTCTTGCTGAAGCTCAAACGTGCTGCGTAACACGAGAATGAACCTCATTGGTTCTCGCTGAAGCTCAAACGTGCTGCGTAACACGAGAATGAATCTCATTGGTTCTTGCTGAAGCTCAAACGTGATGCGTAACACGAGAATGAACCTCATTGGTTCTTAAGAAGCTTAAACGTGCTGCGTAACACGAGAATGAATCTCATTGGTTCTTGCTGAAGCTCAAACGTGCTGCGTAACACGAGAATGAACCTCATTGGTTCTCGCTGAAGCTCAAACGTGCTGCGTAACACGAGAATGAATCTCATTGGTTCTTGCTGAAGCTCAAACGTGCTGCGTAACACGAGAATGAACCTCATTGGTTCTCGCTGAAGCTCAAACGTGCTGCGTAACACGAGAATGAATCTCATTGGTTCTTGCTGAAGCTCAAACGTGCTGCGTAACACGAGAATGAACCTCATTGGTTCTCGCTGAAGCTCAAACGTGCTGCGTAACACGAGAATGAATCTCATTGGTTCTCGCTGAAGCTCAAACGTGCTGCCTAACACGAGAATGAACCTCATTGGTTCTTAAGAAGCTTAAACGTGCTGCGTAACACGAGAATGAACCTCATTGGTTCTTGCTGAAGCTCAAACGTGCTGCGTAACACGAGAATGAATCTCATTGGTTCTTGCTGAAGCTCAAACGTGCTGCGTAACACGAGAATGAACCTCATTGGTTCTTGCTGAAGCTCAAACGTGCTGCGTAACACGAGAATGAACCTCATTGGTTCTTGCTGAAGCTCAAACGTGCTGCGTAACACGAGAATGAACCTCATTGGTTCTTGCTGAAGCTTAAACGTGCTGCGTAACACGAGAATGACCTCATTGGTTCTTAAGAAGCTCAAACGTGCTGCCTAACACGAGAATGAACCTCATTGGTTCTTAAGAAGCTTAAACGTGCTGCGTAACACGAGAATGAACCTCATTGGTTCTTGCTGAAGCTCAAACGTGATGCGTAACACGAGAATGAACCTCATTGGTTCTTGCTGAAGCTCAAACGTGCTGCGTAACACGAGAATGAACCTCATTGGTTCTTGCTGAAGCTCAAACGTGCTGCGTAACACGAGAATGAACCTCATTGGTTCTTGCTGAAGCTTAAACGTGCTGCGTAACACGAGAATGACCTCATTGGTTCTTAAGAAACTCAAACGTGCTGCGTAACACGAGAATGAACCTCATTGGTTCTTAAGAAGCTTAAACGTGCTGCGTAACACGAGAATGAACCTCATTGGTTCTTCCTGAAGCTCAAACGTGCTGCGTAACACGAGAATGAACCTCATTGGTTCTTAAGAAGCTTAAACGTGCTGCGTAACACGAGAATGAACCTCATTGGTTCTTGCTGAAGCTTAAACGTGCTGCGTAACACGAGAATGAATCTCATTGGTTCTTGCAGAAGCTCAAACGTGCTGCGTAACACGAGAATGAACCTCATTGGTTCTTAAGAAGCTTAAACGTGCTGCGTAACACGAGAATGAACCTCATTGGTTCTTGCTGAAGCTCAAACGTGATGCGTAACACGAGAATGAACCTCATTGGTTCTTGCTGAAGCTCAAACGTGCTGCGTAACACGAGAATGAACCTCATTGGTTCTCGCTGAAGCTCAAACGTGCTGCGTAACACGAGAATGAACCTCATTGGTTCTTGCTGAAGCTTAAACGTGCTGCGTAACACGAGAATGACCTCATTGGTTCTTAAGAAGCTCAAACGTGCTGCGTAACACGAGAATGAATCTCATTGGTTCTTGCTGAAGCTTAAACGTGATGCGTAACACGAGAATGAACCTCATTGGTTCTTGCTGAAGCTTAAACGTGATGCGTAACACGAGAATGAACCTCATTGGTTCTTGCTGAAGCTCAAACGTGCTGCGTAACACGAGAATGAACCTCATTGGTTCTTGCTGAAGCTTAAACGTGCTGCGTAACACGAGAATGACCTCATTGGTTCTTAAGAAGCTCAAACGTGCTGCGTAACACGAGAATGAATCTCATTGGTTCTTGCTGAAGCTCAAACGTGCTGCCTAACACGAGAATGAACCTCATTGGTTCTTAAGAAGCTTAAACGTGCTGCGTAACACGAGAATGAACCTCATTGGTTCTTGCTGAAGCTTAAACGTGCTGCGTAACACGAGAATGAATCTCATTGGTTCTTGCAGAAGCTCAAACGTGCTGCGTAACACGAGAATGAACCTCATTGGTTCTTAAGAAGCTTAAACGTGCTGCGTAACACGAGAATGAACCTCATTGGTTCTTCCTGAAGCTCAAACGTGCTGCGTAACACGAGAATGAACCTCATTGGTTCTTAAGAAGCTTAAACGTGCTGCGTAACACCAGAATGAACCTCATTGGTTCTTGCTGAAGCTCAAACGTGCTGCGTAACACGAGAATGAACCTCATTGGTTCTTAAGAAGCTTAAACGTGCTGCGTAACACGAGAATGAACCTCATTGGTTCTTGCTGAAGCTCAAACGTGCTGCGTAACACGAGAATGAACCTCATTGGTTCTTAAGAAGCTTAAACGTGCTGCGTAACACGAGAATGAACCTCATTGGTTCTTAAGAAGCTTAAACGTGCTGCGTAACACGAGAATTAACCTCATTGGTTCTTAAGAAGCTCAAACATGCTGCGTAACACGAGAATTAACCTCATTGGTTCTTGCTGAAGCTCAAACGTGCTGCGTAACACGAGAATGAACCTCATTGGTTCTTAAGAAGCTCAAACGTGCTGCGTAACACGAGAATGAACCTCATTGGTTCTTGCTGAAGCTCAAACGTGCTGCGTAACACGAGAATGAACCTCATTGGTTCTTGCTGAAGCTCAAACGTGCTGCGTAACACGAGAATGAACCTCATTGGTTCTTGCTGAAGCTCAAACGTGCTGCGTAACACGAGAATTAACCTCATTGGTTCTCGCTGAAGCTTAAACGTGCTGCGTAACACGAGAATGAACCTCATTGGTTCTTAAGAAGCTTAAACGTGCTGCGTAACACGAGAATTAACCTCATTGGTTCTTAAGAAGCTCAAACATGCTGCGTAACACGAGAATTAACCTCATTGGTTCTTGCTGAAGCTCAAACGTGCTGCGTAACACGAGAATGAACCTCATTGGTTCTTAAGAAGCTCAAACGTGCTGCGTAACACGAGAATGAACCTCATTGGTTCTTGCTGAAGCTCAAACGTGCTGCGTAACACGAGAATGAACCTCATTGGTTCTTGCTGAAGCTCAAACGTGCTGCGTAACACAAGAATGAACCTCATTGGTTCTTGCTGAAGCTCAAACGTGCTGCGTAACACAAGAATGAACCTCATTGGTTCTTAAGAAGCTTAAACGTGCTGCGTAACAAGAATGAACCTCATTGGTTCTTAAGAAGCTCAAACGTGCTGCGTAACACGAGAATTAACCTCATTGGTTCTTAAGAAGCTCAAACGTGCTGCGTAACACGAGAATTAACCTCATTGGTTCATGTGAAGCTTAAACGTGCTGCGTAACACGAGAATGAACCTCATTGGTTCTTAAGAAGCTCAAACATGCTGCGTAACATGAGAATGAACCTCATTGGTTCTTAAGAAGCTCAAACGTGCTGCGTAACACAAGAATGAACCTCATTGGTTCTTAAGAAGCTCAAACGTGCTGCGTAACATGAGAATGAACCTCATTGGTTCTTAAGAAGCTCAAACGTGCTGCGTAACACGAGAATGAACCTCATTGGTTCTTGCAGAAGCTCAAACGTGCTGCGTAACACAAGAATGCACCTCATTGGTTCTTAAGAAGCTCAAACGTGCTGCGTAACACGAGAATGAACCTCATTGGTTCTTAAGAAGCTCAAACGTGCTGCGTAACTTGAGAATGAACCTCATTGGTTCTTAAGAAGCTCAAACGTGCTGCGTAACACGAGAATGAACCTCATTGGTTCTTGCTGAAGCTCAAACGTGCTGCGTAACACAAGAATGAACCTCATTGGTTCTTAAGAAGCTTAAACGTGCTGCGTAACACGAGAATGAACCTCATTGGTTCTTGCTGAAGCTCAAACGTGCTGCGTAACACGAGAATGAACCTCATTGGTTCTCGCTGAAGCTCAAACGTGCTGCGTAACACGAGAATGAACCTCATTGGTTCTTGCTGAAGCTCAAACGTGCTGCGTAACACGAGAATGAACCTCATTGGTTCTCGGACGTCAAGCAAACATGCTTGTCCTTTCGTTTACCACAACTAATGTGTGAGATGATGAAGACTAAGAGCAAATCAAGCATGGAGTTATGATGCATGTTCAGTTTGATTGACATAAGTATCACATGAATTGCAAAAAAAAACTAAAAAAAGTTTATTATGCAATTTGTTTTCACAGATGTAAGCGGCCAAGATCAGAATCGAAAATTTAATTGATTTACTGTGATTTTTTGCCATTTCGAAACGGATGTCACATTAAGCTGAATGTAAACTCTGCCTAGTTTGCAGGATTTACAACCACAATCACACATCAGAATCACGTCAGATTATCTGTGTGGTTGGTCAATGTTTAACTCCAGATAACATATTAATCAGGGTGCAGTTTCGCTGAAACAGATCCGTGTTGATGTTTACATGCGCTTCACGAGACTCTTCGCTGGAGAAGCTCTTTACAGTGTTTTTCTTTTATTTGTTGGCATGAGAACTTGCAGTCGGGTTTTTTAAGGAGGTCTAATAAACGTTTAACATGAGGAGGAAGTAGTTCTGCTTTTCTAATTCTCAAGGGACGCACGTATGTCGTTTATTCACAGCTATATTTCCTTTTTATATTTCCTCTTCCTGAACTGTCAGCACTCAACTACTCAAGCTTTTTATTCTTCTTCTGAGACTAAAAGTTCTAAATGCATCTATCTATCTATCTATCTATCTATATCTATCTATCTATCTATCTATCTATCTATTTTGATAAAAGTCTTTATACATGAAAATATTTGCATCACTGTTCAAAGGTTTGGGGTCAGTAAGATTCTTTTTGTCGTTGTTGAAAGAAATTAATATTTTTATTCAGTAGGGATACATGAAATTGATCAAAAGTGAGAGTAAAGATTTGTTCTTTTTCTTTCTATTTATCAAAGAATCCCCAAAAATAAAATGCATCACGATTTCCACAAAAATCTCTTTTCAACACTGATAATAATCATAAATGTTTCTTGAACATCAAATCATCATATTAGAGTGATTTCTGAAGGATCATGTGACACTGAAGACTGGAGTAATGATGCTGAAAATTTACAGGAATAAATTACACTTTACTGTATATTCACATAGAAAACAGATGATTTACATTATAATAATATTTCACTATTTTTACAATATTGTTTTGATTAAATGCAACGCAGCCTTAGTGAGCAGACTCTTTCGAGAATTGTATCGACCCCAAACTTCATATATTTGGTGGTCGGTGCATGTAACTTCTGCTGGTGTGTTTGTGTTGCAGTGTGTGTGTGTGTGACCCGGCTCCCGTCTCCTTCATGCCCGTGTGTGTGGGCAGTGGAGTGAAGCGCTCGAGGCTCCTGGCATGGGCAGCGTAGGGAGCGGGGCCTCCAGTCAACGGCCCATCACCATGCGTAGCGTTGGCACCCGTACCACCCCGAACGGCCCGCTGGCACCGGCCCCGGCCCCCGCCCCCGCCTCGACCCGCCGGCGCCTGGATGACCGAAGCTTCAGCGCCGACCGAATCCCCGGCCCGAACACCAAGACCAAAGGCGTCTGCGCCGACGAGAGGGATTACGCTCGCAACGCTAACCGGCAGCACACGGTCAACGGCGAGAGGCTCGTGACCAACGCGGTGTTTGCTAACGGCGCGCGCAGAGACGGGCACCGGCGCGGGGAGAGTCTGGATCTGTGCGGGAACAACGTCGTGTTGAACAACGACAGGAATCATCAAGCTCCAACGCTGCACAAGGACAAGAGCAAAACCAAACCTGATAATCACAATCCTCCCAACATACTGCCCGTCTCTGGGAAACTCGAGCATGCACAGGTACTAACGTTCTTTCCTTTATAATTGTATCCCTTAAATCACCAAAATTACTTATTTAAATGGTTTTTTTTCTTTAAAATATCTTGACTGTAACTCGACACCCTTGCCTCATTTAGTATGCGCAGTTCTATGAATATGCAAATGAGTCCCGCCTCCACTCACTCACTCAGCTCAGAAATCCACTGGTTGACGATCACACGTTGATCTGATTGGTTACAAGGTAGTTTGTGACACCAGCGATTTCAAAGCGTGTTTTTGAGACTGTCTTTGGTTCACTGCAGTTTTAAGGAGGAAATACTCAGCAATGGAGTCGACTTATGAACTTACACATGGTTTGTCTTAAAGCAGATTAAACACCACGTATAAACAACATTAAAGGAACTTTTTGGGACTTTATCTTATTCGCCGTATCCCCCAGAGTTAGATAAGTCCACACACACCCTTCTCATCTCCGTGCGTGCCGTAACTCTGATGCACCCACCGCTAACCTAGCTTAGCACAAAGACTAGAGGTAAACGGCTCCAGCTAGCATACTGCTCCCAATAAGTGACAAAATAACGCCAACATTTTCCTATTTACATGTTGTGATTTGTATAGACACAGCGTGCACAAATAACAAGGTCACATGAGACACAGCCATCTTCTAACCATATACACACTGGGAACTATATTCTCAGAAGGCGAAGCACTGCTACTTCTGCGGAGTGATTTACTCCAGCTCTGAGGAACTCTGAGGAACTCTCGGCTTCTCAGGCGCTGCGAGCAAATCAGCTGCTTTTAAAAGCTGGATTTACACCACAGGGGGACTTTAAGCACAAATTCACTTCATTTTGATACATTTTTATGTATATATATTGATACTTCAGTCATTTTGCTTCTCCAGTAAATGTATCTTGATTTAAGAATGTTTTAGAAATTGGTGCTGGAAAACAAGACAAAAAACACTGAAGAAGAAAGAACATCATTATATAAATAATAGTAAAATGTTAATTTGTGTCTCTTCAGACGAACGACTCTCTGGTGCAAAAAATCATGGACGTGACTGGAACAGGTTTAATGGTCCTGATAACAATAGCCACACTTGAGAGTCAGAAATGACGCACTGGAAATGAATGAGAGACGAGTTTCCTCTAGTGGAAGCGTTTGGTACTGCAGCCGAACAACATCTCACTGAAAGATCCGTTTTGGAGATTTCAGGGTAAAATTTGGGACACAACTTGTTTAGATTTATGGCTTTGATTTTTTCAAAGTTTTAGAGTAAAACATATTTTGAAAAATATATATTTCATATAAAAATTGAAAATAGTATTTTTGCAAATTTTTAAAACCAATAAATGTAAAATTCGATAACTTTTTTTAAGTTCACTTTTTAAAACTTTTTTCACTTCATCAATAATCTGCCAAGTGTCGTGTTTGTAAAGAGATCAAACTTCAGTCTGTCGCTCTAAAGCGTTCAAGATTTACCACAGTTTAAGCTGGACATTTCATTTTCAGGTCTATGCTCAAAAAGTGAATAAATGGATTATAAATACAGAGTAAATATAATTTAGTACCATCAAATATTAAATATAAAACATTATTGAACTAAAACATAGTACATTGAAGAAAAAAAAAATCCGGTCATTTTTGACCGACACGCGAAGATGTTTGTGCTGGAAAACAAGACAGAAACCCTGAAGAAGAAAGACATCATTATATAAATAATAGTACAATGTTAATTGTGTATTTAATGCTGTAGTTTCTGTGGTTTGTCTCTCCAGACCAACGACTCTCTGGTGCGTCCGTCGGCCTTCAAACCCGTGGTGCCGAAGAGCTTTCACTCCATGCAGAACCTGGTGTGTCCCCTTCAGACGGGCTCCGGCTCGGCTCCGGGTCCGAGCGGTGTCGGCGCCGGCGGGTCCGAAGCGGGTCCGAACCAGGACAGTCCCGGCAGCCGAGGAACACACACGGGCCCGGGCCTCTCGGACTCGGGGAGGAACTCTCTCACCAGCCTTCCCACGTACACCGGGTCCAGTTACGGTCCGGCTCCGGCTCTCGGGCCCCTCAGCGCCTCCACCAGCCACATCAACCGGCTCGGCACTGGCGTCCCGGATAAACCGGGCTTCCAGAACGGGCTCAGCGCGTCGGACAGCGGGCGCTCGTCCTCGGGGAAGAGCTCGTCCTCGTACCAGCGCCTCAGTCACATGAGCGACGGCCCCGGGCCCCTGAGACCCTCCCCGAACTCAGACGACGTCATCCAGGACCTCGAGGACCGGCTGTGGGAGAGAGAGCAAGAAGTGAGTGAGGTGACAACCTTTATATGATCCTTTTACACCCAGCCTACATGGCAAGTCTTTATTTATATAGTCGTTTATTCATTCATTTTCTTTCATTTTGGAGACAGCATTGAATATTTAATTTATTTATTTCATTTTTATTTATTTATTTTTATTTTAAGGCTAAATGGCAAGTTAAATTCACTCTTTATTTATATGTTCATTCATTCATTCATTTTCATTAGTTTTGTTATTGAATATTTAATTTATTTAATTTATTAAATTTGTATACACCATTGTATTTTTTTATTTTTTTATTTTATATACACCATTGAATATTTTATTCATTTTATTTATTTTGAGGCTAAATGGCAAGTTAAATTCACTCTTTATTTATATATATATATTCATTCATTCATTCATTCATTTTCTTTAATTTTGAATACACCATTGAATATTTAATTTTTTAAATTTTATTTTAAATTTGTATACACCATTGGATATTTATTTTTATTTTTTTTTGCATGCATATTGGATATTTTCCACTGAGGCTAAATGGCAAGTTAAATTCACTCTTTATTTAAAGTTGCTTTGAATAAAAGTGTTTACCGAATGAGATTTACTGTACTTGCTGAAGCTTATTTTTACACTGTACTTTTGTCACCACTAGAAAAACTTGACATTTTAATGTTTGAATTGGAGAATGGTGTTTGCTTTTACATTTATTTTATTTTATTGTATGCATATATATATATATATATATATATATATATATATATATATATATATATATATATTTTTTTTTTTTTATTATTTTTTTTTTTTTTAATCTATATTTTTTTTTAATTTAAATTGTATTTATATAGCACATTTACAACAAAAATCAAAGTGATATCAGAACAACAATTATTTAATTTATTTTATTTTGCATACACATTGGATATTTTATTTATTTATTTAATTAATTAATTTGTATACACCAGTGAATATTTTATTTATTTATTTAATTTGAATACACCATTGGATTATTATTTATGTATTTATTTTACTTTGCATGCACATATTTTTTATTTTATTTTATTTTTTATACACTATTAAATATTTATTTATTTATTTTAATTTAATTAATTTGTATACACCATTACATTTTTTATTTATTCATTTATTTTTATTTTATTTAATTAATTTGTATACATCATTGAATATTTAATTTATTGATTCTATTTAATTCAATTAATTTGTATACACCATTGAATATTTTATTTAATTAATTAGTTTAATTTGAATACACCATTGGATAATTATTTATTTATCCTCTTTATTTTTGCAGACACCATTTAATTTTTATTTATTTAATATTATTAATTTTCTTTACTTTTGCATAGGCCATTGAATACCGTATGTTTTAATTTTTCATTGGATAAATTGCATTCATATAAATGTGTGAAGGTAAGTCAAAGCAAGTCAATGAATGCAACATTTTAAAATGTCCTTTTGTTTAGCAGGGGAAAAATTGTTACATTATAAATTAAACTAAATTAAATTATAAATTAAACATTTTTATGTCTATAATCGAATCCAAGAAGTGGCCAATAAGTTTATAAACATGGTATATGCATGTATACTACATGCAATTTTATGCTGTTGTAGCTTTAACAAACCTCAGGACAGATCCTGAGGTTTCCTTCAAATGTCAGTGTCAGTAAACCAGATGATGTGTTGCATTATGAATCTGACACATGGCATTTGAGAATGCACCTATGCCTGAAATGAAGAGTGTGTTGTGGTGTGTTTTGTCCTCGCCTCAGGTGATCCACATGCGGCGTAACCTGGACCAGAGCGAGGCGGCCATCGCTCAGGTGTTCGAGGAGAAGCAGCGCGTGTGGGAGCGAGAGATGGAGGATCTGAGGCAGAACTACGCCGGCCGGCTCCAACAGGTGAACACAGCATTGGAAACGCAACGCTAATTTTTCTTCATTAATTTTTAGCATTAAGTAATTTATTTGTAATAAACACTTTAAAGGGATAGTTCACCTGAAAATGAAAATTAGCCCATGATTTACTCACCCTGAAGTCGTCCTAGGTGTATATGACTTTCTTCTTTCAGACGAATACAATCAGAGTTATATAAAAAAATGTCCTGGCTCTTCCAGGCTTTATAATGGGAGTGAATGGGTGTATGTCTTTGGAAGTCAATCAAAGCTCATCTGTCCATCATAAAAGTGCATCCATCCATGATAAAAGTGCATCTGTTCATCATAAAAGTGCATCTATCCATGATAAAAGTGCATCTATCCATGATAAAAGTGCATCTATCCATCATAAAAGTGCATCTATCCATCATAAAAGTGCATCCATCCATCATAAAAGTGCATCCATCCATGATAAAAGTGCATCTGTCATCATAAAAGTGCATCTGTCATCATAAAAGTGCATCCATCCATGATAAAAGTGCATCTATCCATGATAAAAGTGCATCTATCCATCATAAAAGTTCATCTATCATCATAAAAGTGCATCTGTCCATCATAAAAGTGCATCTGTCCATGATAAAAGTGCATCTATCCATGATAAAAGTGCATCTATCCTCATAAAAGTGCATCTATCCATCATAAAAGTGCATCTATCCATCATAAAAGTGCATCTGTCCATCATAAAAGTGCATCTGTCCATCATAAAAGTTCATCTATCATCATAAAAGTGCATCTATCATCATAAAAGTGCATCTATCCTCATAAAAGTGCATCTATCCATCATAAAAGTGCATCTATCCATCATAAAAGTTCATCTATCATCATAAAAGTGCATCTGTCCATCATAAAAGTGCATCTGTCCATCATAAAAGTTCATCTATCATCATAAAAGTGCATCTATCATCATAAAAGTGCATCTGTCCATCATAAAAGTGCATCTATCCATCATAAAAGTGCATCTATCATCAAAAAAAAAAATCTATCCATCATAAAAGTGCATCTATCCTCATAAAAGTGCATCTATCCATCATAAAGTGCATCTATCCATCATAAAAGTGCATCTATCCATCATAAAAGTGCATCTATCCATCATAAAAGTTCATCTATCATCATAAAAGTGCATCTATCTTCATAAAAGTGCATCTATCCATCATAAAAGTGCATCTATCCATCATAAAAGACTTGTGTACGGCCGTCTGCCGTGATTTCTCTTTAGGTTTGAGACTTTGAGCAGTAACTCAGTAAGAGCTTTGTAACTCTGCAGATCTTATACTTGCACTAACAGCTACATAACACACTAAAGAAAACGGAAAACAAGAAATCACATCGTATGACCTCATATGACATTTATGTGACAAATCATATGACATTTAAGCATTAACTTACTTAACTTTGCATTGTTTAAAATGTACTGTTTTTCGTCCTGGAGAATGGACTTGATATAGTGGTGACGCACCTAAAGCATGTTCCCGCTCCCCTGCAGGTGACCCGACGGGCCCAGCGCTCCCAGCATGCACTGCAGGCCCAGATCGGGCGTCTCCAGCAGGACAAGCGCCGGCTCCAGGACGAGATGACGCTCCTGCTCGCTCAGAGAGAAGAACTGGAGAAGAAGTGCTTGGACTTCAGGAAGGAACAGGCCGATATTCTGCCCAGACTCGAGGAGACCAAGTGGGAGGTCAGTCCGTTGGGATCAGTCGGCCGTTTGAACGAATTGACCCGCTCGTTAAGACATTACCGCCACCAATCGCAGTTTTAGTTTCTTATTTAGAGTATCATTTCATTAAAAAAAAATACTATCATATTTTGAGGATATTTTGCCCTGAAATGAAAATTCTGTCACCATTGACTCTCCTTCAGGTTGTATGACTCTTGCAGAACATAAAAGAAGATATTTTGAAGAATGTTCACATGTAGTCAATAATTTTATCCCTTAAACTCATCTTTAATCACCAAAATGACATATTTAAGCATTTTTTCCTTGAAAAAAGATTCGTCATGCCTTAAAATATCTTGAATGTAACTCGACACCCTTCTATGAATATGCAAATGAGCCCCGCCTCCACTCACTCACTCAGCTCAGAGATCCACTGGTTGACGATCACACGTTGATCTGATTGGTTACAAGGTAGTTTGTGACGTCAGAAACACCAGCGATTTCAAAGCGTGTTTTTGAGACTGTCTTTGGTTCACTGCAGTTTTAAGGAGGAAATACTCAGCAATGGAGTCGACTTATGAATTTACACATGGTTTGACTTAAAGCATATTAAAAACACCACATAGACACATAAACTACATTAAAAGCTGGATTGTCACCACAGGGGGACTTTAACTAAACTGTTTCGTGTGTAAATACATCTAAATACCAATTTAAATGCAGCTTCTAAAAAAAACCCAATCATGGCGGTTGTAGCCTCAAACTTAATGTGTAATAAATTCTATGTTTAATTTAAAAAACGATCTCTTTTTTTAAAGCTACTTTTTGTAATGTTTGATGCTGTTTGATGCTTTTCTTATTTAACACAACAATTACTTTAAATGATCTTTTTGGGGTAATTTCTCAGCCAAATTTGATGTGCAATTAATTTACAAATAATTAGATTAGATTACACTTTCTTAAAAATGATTTTTGAATTTATATATATATATATACACACACATTTATAAAAATCACTTATATATATACATATGAATTTTTTAAATATATTTATATAAAGTTTTTAAAATAAAACACAAAATAAAATAATTTATTTATTATATTATATTTATTATTTATATATATATATGGACTGTCAATCAATTAAATTTTTTATGTAATTAATTACATGATGTTCCATTTAATGTAATTAATCATAAATTATTCGCACATCAAATTTGGCCGAGAAATTACCCCTAAAATATAATTTCATTAAAGCCAATATTTTGTTAAATTAGTTTTTTTTATTTTTTTATTAGAGGTTCATAAACTCACTGGTGAAGCATCTATTATATAGTGAAATATTTGTTGCTTTTGCTTGCAAAAAACTATTATTTTTAGTCATTTGATATAAATAACCGGAGATCAGGGCCGTTTCTATCGTGTCATTAGCATAAACGGCCCTGATCTCCGACAGCACAGAAGTTTATCCAGTACTGGTGTGTGTGTGTGTGTGTGTGTGTGTATGTGTGTGTGTATGTGTGTGTGCATGTGTGCGTGCGTGTGCATGTGTGTGTGTGTGTATGTGTGCGTGTGTGTGTGTATATATGTGTGTGTGTGTATGCAGGTGTGTCAGAAGGCGGGTGAGATCTCTCTGCTGAAGCAGCAGCTTCGGGAGAGTCAGGCCGAGGTGACGCAGCGCGCCGGAGAGATGGTGGCCCTGCGGGGTCAAATGAAGGAGCTCAACGCCCAGCTGAGGGAGCGAGAGGAGAACGAGATCAGCCTCAAAGAGTCGTTCTGCACCAAGACCCTGGAGCTGGAGCGCTGCGAGGCCGAGCTGCAGGCCATGCTGGCCGAGGTACACACACATCACACAAGTGCTCGTCTGTCGGTGGCTTGTTTGTGTAACGTTAGCAAACATATTATTAGCTGTTTGATAACCTAGTCAAGCCAAAGTCTAAAAAGAAATCGCTTACTGCACCTTTAAATCATAATTGCTATTTTTATCAGAAAGATCGCAACTAGATATTTTACCCTCTTTTACTTGACATGTTGTCTATATGTATCGGACCGAGCAGCACAACACTCTTGCAGCCAATCAGCAGTAGGGGCGTGTCCACTCATGATGGGGAGGAGAGTGAGCCAATCACCAGTAGGAGGCGTGTCCACTCATGATGGGGGAGGAGAGAGAGTGAGCCACTCAGCAGTAGGGGCCGTGTCCACTCATGATGGGGGAGGAGAGAGAGTGAGCCAATCAGCAGTAGGGGGCGTGTCCACTCATGATGGGGGAGGAGAGAGAGTGAGCCAATCAGCAGTAGGGGGCGTGTCCACTCATGATGGGGGAGGAGAGAGAGTGAGCCAATCAGCAGTAGGGGGCGTGTCCACTCATGATGGGGGAGGAGAGAGAGTGAGCCAATCAGCAGTAGGGGCGTGTCCATTCATGATGGGGGAGGAGAGAGTGAGCCACTCAACAGTAGGGGGCGTGTCCACTCATGATGGGGGAGGAGAGAGAGTGAGCCAATCAGCAGTAGGGGCCGTGTCCACTCATGATGGGGGAGGAGAGAGAGTGAGCCAATCAGCAGTAGGGGGCATGTCCACTTATGATGGGGGAGGAGAGAGAGTGAGCCAATCAGCAGTAGGGGGCATGTCCACTTATGATGGGGGAGGAGAGAGAGTGAGCCAATCAGCAGTAGGGGGCATGTCCACTTATGATGGGGGAGGAGAGAGAGTGAGCCAATCAGCAGTAGGGGGCATGTCCACTTATGATGGGGGAGGAGAGAGAGTGAGCCAATAGGCCTATGTCACGAAAAAATTGAAGACCGGAAGCACGTCTTTTAGTAGGGATACGGCTCTTCCGGTTAGCTCTTTACAATGGCGAAGTCCGATAGATACCGCTGGACCAAATCTCTCCGCAACCTGCCTGAAGTCACATATGACGATGTGGTTCGGATGGTAAATGAAAACTCTCAAGTGGAAAAGCGTGAAAGCTGAGGTATGGCTGTCTACGTCCTGACGCAGAGCAACCCGGTACACTACAACAATAGCGGCGGGCCGTTCGCCAGTAAGGTAAACATTTTTATGGTAACAGCGAGTTGGACCAATCAGCAGACGTTGCTGCTACGCTTAGGATTGTGGGTAGTGTAGTTTTTTTTCATAAGATCGCGGATAAAACATGTTTTTCTTAAAACAAGGTTGATTTCATACGAACTTATAGCTTCTACAGGAGCAAAAACCTTCGTTTCACAACCTCATAGCTCGTGGTCAGTCTACCTCGGATGGTTTAGACATTATGGCTGATAATCTAAATCCTTATGGAGAAATACTGTTGACCGGAAGTTCTGAATCCCTACTCCGCGTTCCGGAAGCAGGAAGTGTGACATAGGCCACTCAACAGTAGGGGGCGTGTCCACTTATGATGGGGGAGGAGAGACAGTGAGCCAATCAGCAGTAGGGGGCGTGTCCACTCATGATGGGGGAGGAGAGTGAGCAAATCAGCTGTAGGGGGCGTGTCCACTCATGATGGGGGAGGAGAGAGTGAGCCAATCAGCAGAAGGGGGGCGTGTCCACTCATGATGGGGGAGGAGAGAGAGAGTGAGCCAATCAGCAGTAGGGGGCGTGTCCACTCATGATGGGGGAGGAGAGAGAGTGAGCCAATCAGCAGTCATGTGCGTGTCCACTTGCATTGTGAGTTCATGCATTTGGGGGTGTAGCAATGAAGGGAGGGGCGTGTCTGTTTGGGTCGATTTCAAATATTAAGTGTTTCTCAGAAATCTCTTACTGCACCTTTAAATCATAATTGCTATTTATATCAGAAAGATTGCTATTAGATATTTTCCCCACTTTTTCTTGTCGATATCGATCTTGTTGATATGTTTAACCTTGTCTTCAGGTCACGGTGCTACGGGACAAACTGAGCGCGTTTGAGTCGGAGGTCACGCGTCTGAAGAAAGCCCTCAGTGAACTCGGCAGCAGCTCCAGTCGTCCCAGTGATCCCAGTCTGTCCGAAATGGGGCAACTGGTGGCGTCCCGTAGCCGAGAGCATCTCATGTCCCCTTCGGATCCGCCAACGTCACTCCCGGCGCTCCCGGCTCCCGATCGGCTCCTCAGCGACGACTCCAAGGTCCAGTGGGCGGAGTCAGGTGACCTTCGCCGTCAGCTAGAGCGACTGCAGGGCGAGCTACGTCTCGAGCGGCAACAGCGCGAACGACAAGCGCTAACATTCGCACAGGAACGCCAAACCTGGCATGACGAGAAAGAGCGCGTGCTGAAGTACCAAGCGCAGTTGCAGCTAAGCTACGTGGAGATGCTACAGAAGAACCAGGCGCTTGAGGAGCGCGTGGACAAGCTAGGAGCCAAAATGGCCGCTCCGGCTCTGGCTTTACCAGAGCCGCCAGTTTCCGTGTCAATATCGCTAACGTCTCCGACCCCGCCGGTGGAAGAGAAGAAGAAGATGCCGGAGATGCACCAACTCGCCCCGCCGTGGCCCGTTCCGACCCGACTGGAGAGGATCGAGTCCACCGAGATCTGACTAAAACCAAGATTACAATAGCATTCAGTACAATCCGAAAACGAAACCGCTTCCGAGGACTGTCCAAGGATGCCCTGCTTGTCTAGGGCGGGTGTTTGGGTTGAGGGCAGGGTAGTTATGAGCCTTAGCCTTAGCTTTATCGGCTTGTCGAGGGCTGGATAGTAGTGCAGATGAGCTGGCCGCTAGTCAGTCGCGAGAGGAAACGTAGCACTCAGGGGTTTAAGGTTTAAGGGCGTAAACTATTCAGACTGGGTTCAGGCTATTAATGAATCACGATCTTATAGAATATAAGAAGAATATACTTGCTAGCAGCATTCAAAACAATCAAAACGGGAGAGTTTTTCTTAAAGGGAAGATCTCGCGACACACACCGTCACCGTTTTAGGACCAAATCTTAGTGCCAGTCTTGATGCCGTTTGTGTATTGCACTGGAAGGCCAGAAACATACTCTACACAAGTGCGCAGACGTGCGTAACTAATGAGACAGATTTGCTAGTGTTCAAAAGTTTGGGGTCTCTTCTGTGATCAAAAATGCAGTAAACATTATTGCATTTTAAATCAGCTGTTTTCTATGTGAATATACAGTAAAGTGTATTTTATTCCTGAATTTTCAGCATCATTACTCCAGTCTTCAGTGTCACATGATCCTTCAGAAATCACTCTAATATGATGATTTGATGATCAAGAAACATTTATGATTATTATCAATGTTGAAAACAGTTTTATTTTTGTAGAATCCGTGATACTTTGTTGCAGAGATGAATAGAAAGTCGAAAGAACAGCATTAGAACATTATAAATGTCTCTTTTGATCAATTTAATGCATCCTCGCCGAATAAAAGTATTAATGTCTTTTTAAAAAAGACAAATTTGTACTGACCCCAAACTTTTGAATGCTTGTGTAGCTAGATATAGATAACTAACATGCTCAGAATGCATTGAGCGTTGTGTTACACTGCAAAAAATGCTTTTCTTACTTGTTTCCAGTCCAAATATCTAAAATCAAGATGTATTTTTGTCTTGTTTCCAGTCCAAATATCAAAAAATTCTTAAATCAAGATGTATTTACTAAAATCGTAAAATGCCATAAGATATTATGTCTTGTTTTCTGGGGAAATAAATCAAAATTAAGAGAGTTGTTGTGTAAAAAAAAGCCAGTGGGGTCAGAAAAATAATCCTAATTCAAACAAAAACAAGATTATTTTTCTGACCCCATTGGTAGATTTTGTTGTTGTTGTTTTAAGCAAAAACTCAAATAATTCTGATTTTTTTTCCCCAGAAAACAAGACATAATATCTTATGGAATTTTAGTACTTTAGTAAATACATCTTGATTTAAGAATATTTTATATATTTGGACTGAAACAAGACAAAAATACATCTTGATTTAAGAATATTTTAGATATTTGGACTGAAACGAGACAAAAATACATCTTGATTTAAGAATATTTTAGACATTTGGACTGGAAACGACAAAAATACATCTTGATTTAAGAATATTTAGATATTCGGACTGAAACGAGACAAAAATACATCTTGATTTAAGAATATTTTAGATATTTGGACTGAAACGAGACAAAAATACATCTTGATTTAAGAATATTTTAGATATTTGGACTGGAAACGACAAAAATACATCTTGATTTAAGAATATTTAGATATTCGGACTGAAACGAGACAAAAATACATTGTGATTTAAGAATATTTTAGATATTTGGACTGAAACGAGACAAAAATACATTGTGATTTAAGAATATTTTAGATATTTGGACTGAAACGAGACAAAAATACATCTTGATTTAAGAATATTTTAGATATTTGGACTGAAACGAGACAAAAATACATCTTGATTTAAGAATATTTAGATATTCGGACTGAAACGAGACAAAAATACATTGTGATTTAAGAATATTTTAGACATTTGGGCTGGAAATGACAAAATTACATGTTGATTGAAGAATATTTTAGACATTTGGGCTGGAAATGACAAAAATACATCATGATTTAAGAATATTTTAGATATTTGGACTGGAAACGAGTAAGAAAAGCATTGTCTGCAGTGTGTGAACTGTGCTCTGGCACATGGGCTTGTTAGCGTGTGCGCTGACGCTCTTGTTTGCAGTGTGTTTGCGGGACAGAGGAAAGCTCAACTCTTGCCCAAAGCAGCAGCGGCGGAGGACGTGTATTCATTTCAACTCAGAACGTACTGTATCACCTGAATGTTGTTTCTGCCCTTTCCTATGTTTTGAGCGATGTAGAGTACAGTAGAGCGAGAGACTGAGATCGACGTGTTCGTGCGCTTGACGCTTGGGTCTCGGAGGGAGATTTGGTTTATGAAGCTGCTCGACGGCTGAGCCAAAACCCGGAGCAAATTAGATTATATTTGACTTTACATTCTTCCAAAAAGAGCATATATAATATGTGTCGATGTATACTTACTGAAAGTATCATTTTAGATTATTTGACTTTTAAACATGTAATATGCAGTAGATTGAAGTGATGCTTTAAATGTTTTGAAGTGCACCGAGATCATGTGGAGTGTGTGAATGGGTTGAGGAGTGTGTCTTGGAGAGAGTGTGTGAAACGCTACGCATACTATTTCTGCAGAATGTATTCTGTGCAACAGAGCACACTGCGCACAGTATCGTTTCCCATGATGCAAAGCGCTTGACTTGACGCTGCATTTACAGTGTGATGAACGAACTGGAAATCTGATGCGTTTAATTGGAAGACTTTAGTTAATGTTAGTTAATACACTCATGAGCAATACGTTTGTTACAGTAATGCTAACGTTAGTTAAAGGTGCACTGTTTCTGTTCAGTTTACTCGCCCGTGTGTGTCTGTGTGTGTGTGTGTGTGTGTGTGTCTGCTGTGGGAGTGTGTGTGTGTAAGAGAGAGTGTGTCTGTGTGGGAGTGTGTGTGTGTGCGTGCTGTGGGAGTGTGTGTGTGTGTGTGTCTGCTGTGGGAGTGTGTGTGTGTGCTGTGGGAGTGTGTGTGTGTGTGTGTGTGAGAGTGTGAGAGAGAGTGTGTGTGTGTGCTGTGGGAGTGTGTGTGAGAGTGTGAGAGAGAGTGTGTGTGTGTGTGTGTGTGTCTGCTGTGGGAGTGTGCATGTGTGTGTGTCTGCTGTGGGAGTGTGTGTGTGTGTGTGTCTGCTGTGGGAGTGTGTGTGTGTGAGAGAGAGTGTGTCTGTGTGGGAGTGTGTGTGTGCTGTGGGAGTGTGTGTGTGTGTGTGTGTGTGTGTGTGTGTGTGTGAGAGTGTGAGAGAGAGTGTGTGTGTGTGTGTGTGTGTGTGTGTCTGCTGTGGGAGTGTGTGTGGGAGTGTGTGTGTGTATGTGTGTGTCTGCTGTGGGAGTGTGTGTGTGTGTGTCTGCTGTGGGAGTGTGTGTGTGTGTGTGTGTGTCTGCTGTGGGAGTGTGTGTGTGTGTCTGCTGTGGGAGTGTGTGTGTGTGAGAGAGAGTGTGTCTGTGTGGGAGTGTGTGTGTGTGTGCTGTGGGAGTGTGTGTGTGTGTGTGAGAGAGTGTGTGTGTGTGTGTGTCTGCTGTGGGAGTGTGTGTGTGTTTCTGGTGTGGGAGTGTGTGTGTGTGTGTGTGTGTGTGTGTGTGTGTGTGTGTGTGTGTGTGTGTGTGTGTGTGTGTCTGCTGTGGGAGTGTGTGTGTGTGTGTGTGTGTTTCTGGTGTGGGAGTGTGTGTGTGTGCGTGTGTGTGTGTCTGCTGTGGGAGTGTGTGTGTGTGTGTCTGCTGTGGGAGTGTGTGTGTGTGTCTGCTGTGGGAGTGTGTGTGTGTGTGTGTTGTGGGAGTGTGTGTGTGTGTGTGTGTGTGTGTGTGTGTGTGTGTTTCTGGTGTGGGAGTTGCAGAGGTTAGTTGTGTGTGTGTGTGTGTGTGTGTCTCTGTGTGTGTGTGTGTGTCTGTGTGTGTGTGAGAGAGCGAGAGAGAGTGTGTTTGTGCTGGAATTCATTTTCAAGGAAGTTCCGCCCGTGTCCACTAAACGTTCACCGCTCTCACACACACACACACACACACACACACACACACACTGCACCTTTAATACAACAACATCCGGATCCAGAGAGAGAAGCTCTGGCTCTGTCATCACACTGGATGGTCGAGTCGAGTGGTCAGTGTGCTCTCTTGTGTACAAATTGCACAATTCGTATGGTTGTATGCTTTTCCCAACATGGCCAGTTGATGAACTACAGGCTCTGACGAGGGACAAAAGTGCTTTGCTATTAAAGCGGTAGCAGTTTATAGAAACGAAGTCTTTACCGTTTTGTACAATCACTAGGACACTTTATCAAGACTCAGTTTGGACACTTTTTCCCAAAACTCTTCCCACAGTTCTCCTGACCAGCCTTCAGCTTCACAGCGGTTCAACATGAGCTAATTTTACCCAGAACACCTCATTCATGTCTCAGTTCAACTCACTCTTCCACAACTTCAACCCAACAAACACTCTCACTCATAAAATAATGACAAAAAACAATGTTTTAGGCAAAAACAGGCATCAATATTTTAGATACCAATGAAAAGGAACAATTCTCTATTCACATTTCAAAACCACAGCTAAAACTATTAGCCTAACTAATATAAATTTAAAACATTATTAATGACAAGTAATGGTATATTTCAGTATATTTAAGTATATTACATTTCGGTATATGTCTTTGAATACAGTAATCAAATGTAAGCTAACACTGCATAGTCTTCACTGTATTAATTAACCGTAGATTATTCCTAATTAAAGTTATTCAGGCGAGAGCAGTGAGTGATTTATTTCTGTCGTTTGTTGTTTGATTAACATTAAAAACACAGCAGGAATATTAGGCTACTGTCACTTTAAGAGCGAATGGACAGATCTCACAGACACTGATACACACGCGTTTACTGTTCACATTCACTTACGACATAATCCACAGTGTTTATTAGAAAACTCGCCGAGACGCGCATCATTTTGCGTGAATTTGTCCGTTCAAGAAGACGTGATGGCGAACTCAATTCAGGATTTGCGCTTCGGATGTTTGCGCGCACAACTTTCCGGCGAGTCAGGAATTGAGCTCCTTTCGCGTCTTCTTGCGCTTGAATATTTAAATTGTCAAGGCTTAAACTTCAGTGACAAGTGTTGTTCACGTTCATGCATTGTTATAATTCATAAAAATGGCGATTGACCGTTTCATATTCTCGCCAACTCCGATTTTTACTCGCATTTAGTGTTTTTTTTCGCACTAATTTTTTTATTTCTTGTGGGTTTTTTGGGGATTTGGAATATATTTAATATTAGTATTACTGTAAAAATAGGCTCTAGCAAATTGCTATCTTTGTATTATGTTAGGTTTTGACAGATGTAAACATGCAGACTGTATAGTAGAGTTTTAGTGGTGGTTTTGTTCGAGCGAGAAAAGAATTTATGTGATTTGAAAGAGGCTGTCGTTAATTGTATTTTGCACCAAAGCAATGATAAATGCTCCAGTTTATCCCAGTGTGTGAAGAGTTTAGAGAAAGTGACATGAGTATAATTGAGAAATGTCCTAGCGATTGTAAAAAAAAAACACTTTATATGCTATAGAAATTATACAAATGAACATTTCTGACATCATATCGCAGCAGAAACACGCCAGATCCCCTCTTATCCCTCATCCTTCCCTCTTATCCCTCATCCTTCCCTCTTATCCCTCATCCTTCCATCGCTCTCTCACACAGCTTTTTTCAAAATGACCCGAAGCCCTAAAATTATACTTCTTTTTTTTTTCTTTTTTTTTTCCCCCAGAAAGCTTATTTTATTTCATTTTGATTATATTTTTTAACATTTTTAGTTTTTAGATTTTTTTTTTTCTTTTTTTTTTACCTTTAAATTACTTGATTTAATAAATAAATAGTAATTTAAGCACATATTCCTCACATTCTTTCAACTTAAATTCAAAATAACTCACAATTTTAATGCATAACCCTTTTAATTCAGCTCTAAATATCTTACATTGAGTGTCTTTGCTACGGAAGCGTATTGCATTCACTTGAGGAAAAATAATCTACTCTGTTTTTCTGAATTAACGAGTTAATTATCTCGTAATTCTGAGATAATTAAGTCATTAATTCAGAAAAACAGAGCAAAAACTTTTTATTCATGAAAAATTATCTCGTAATTCTGAGATAATTAACTTGTTAATTCAGAAAAACAGAGTAGATTATTTTCCCTCAAGTGAATGCAATACGCTTCCGTACTTTGCCGACCTCTGGTGGAAAAATAATAATATAAGATGATATTTCATGACTCTAGATGTCCTTATATCTCTATATGGAGCAAATGAGATGTTCCTCTGGGTCCTAAAGCCAGTTCACTTCAGTATGCATTCACATACACACGTAGACATTATAAAATCTTTTTTTGTGTGTGCATTTTTTAAGTTTTAGCATTTTTAGTTTGAATTTTGATCTTTTTCTATGTGCACTGAAACATTCAATTGCCCCGCGAGGGAAGGATTTGTTACCTTTTTAAATTTCAACCACAAAACTCCTCTAAAACATTCAATATTTTTGTGTGTGTATTCGTGGTTCAAGTGAGACAAAAGTCCTCGGGTCTTTGATCCCCTCTGTTAAACACTCAATTTCTTAACTTTAAAAGAGTTTCGGGGGAAGGATGAGGGATTGCGTATGAAATGCGTCTGGAGCAACAAGCACAACAAAGTTATATATTTCCCTCAACGTATATATCGCTATAGAAATGCAATAGAAAGTGGAAAGCGGAGTCTTGCAGTGTCTCTCTCCCAGTTTTTCCCCAAAAGCTTGTGCCTCTTTTTTTCCAATCATCAGCCAACTAGAGATAATCATATCCCAGACCCGCTCAGCTTTACGACACTCGTGTTTGGAGACAGACGCCACACATTTGCTGCTATGTGCTTCTGTTGTGTTCTTCAGTAGAGACGAAAGCATGTAAATATCACTGTTCCTTATGTGTACAGAACTATTCTATCCAAATATACCGAGCTAATGCGTGTGAATACTTTTGTGAAGTAATGAGACTGACATGTCAGCTTTTATTTTTCAAACTATTAATATAGGAATATAATATACATATATGAATCTTAAAACCTTTGATCGACTATATTACAGTAAAAGTCATACATTCAAGAGTCCGATGTCTTTTCCCTTTCTCGATCAGTTCTTGAGATGTATGAGTGCAAGGTTTTTTTGTAAACATTTCATTTCTTTTTTTTTTCTTTTTTTTCTTCTGCAGAATTTGCTCGGAAAAGCATATCTTAGCAAATATTAATTTAAATAATAAAGATGTGAATAAGAAAATAAATAACAGTGTCTCTTCTCTTCATGACTTCTTTTAGAATGTATAAAATTGCACATGATCAAAAACCACACATTTCATTTCTCAATTTCTAATGAGAATTAGGTAAGGCGAATTCAACTACAGCAGAAATAACTATTTAAATGACTAATTGCTTACATATATATATATATATATATATATATATATATATATATATATATATATATATATATATAGACAAACATGTAAGCATATATATAGAGCATCTACACTACCGTTCAAAAGTTTGGCATCGTAAGATTTTTTATGTTTTTAAAAGAAGTCTCTTCTGCTCACCAAGGCTGCATTTATTTGATTAAAAAATAAAAATAAGAAAGAATAAAGAAATAAAAGAAATCAATACTTTTATTCAGCAAGGATGCATTAAATGCATAAAATAAATGAAATAGAACTTTCTATTCGTCAAAGAATCCTGAAAAAAAAAATGTCCACAACTGTTTTCTACACTGATAATAATCATAAATGTTTCTAGAGCGTCAAATCATCATATTAGAGTGATTTCTGAAGGATCATGTGACACTGAAGACTGGAGTAATGATGCAGAAAATTCAGGAATAAATTATATTTTAAAATATATTCAAATAGAAAACGGTTATTTTAAATTGTCATAATATTTAGCAATATGACTGTTTTTTTATCAAATAAATTCAGCCTTTTAAAAAAAAAAAACATTAAAAATATTACCGATCGCAAACGGCAGTGTGAATACTGTTTTTCGCCGACTACACAGTATGGAAATATGCGATTTCGTATGCTGCCAGTGACTGACTGTGTTTCATTTTTGTCTCTTACGAGCTTCCGTACCGCGCATGACATCTGCCTTTACCACTACACACATTCACGTGTGGATTCAGCACATAAGTGAGTGTTTTTGTGATGTATCCTCATGAGATAAATACTCCACTTGAAGACCACACGCGCTGAAGGTACGTGTATCTTTCTACAGTCGCTCGGATTGTGTTGTTCGGTGTGTTATTTAACAGATGAATGTGAGTGAGTGAGTTCTGCTGCTGTCAAGGACGTGCAGTAGCTTATGATTGATTAAAGACGTTTCGCCACAAGGAAATAAGGTTTAGTTATCTCACTTTTGATGTTCCTTTAAAAAAAATGCAGACCAGAAAAAGCCTCTATTTTCGCGAAATGTCATGTGAATTTCAGCTGTAACATCTGGGATCAATTATTTTTTGACGAAACCAAGTAGTTACGTTTTTTTCCTTGTGTGTTTATGGTGTCATTCAGTTTACAGTACATTATAACTAATATTAGAGGAGTAGCTTGTTCCCAAATTAAAGTTTAGTATATATATATTTTTAATTAAAAAGTGTCTTGGCTGATCTTTTCCTTTAAATGATCGTGAATGCTATCATTGCAAGTGTATCAACATCAAAAGTGACAAAAATATAATTTTTATTATGCTTTAAGACTGTAAAAGCCTGCACATACCCACATATAAAACCAACATGAAAAAATTAACAACAATTAATTCTTATTTTTCATGTAAAATTGCAGTGTAAGGGATGCCACCATATCGGTATTGGCGAATTATCGTTATCGGTAATAAGAAAATTTGTCCGATATCTTGAAGTCCTTTGTAGTCAATAATTTTATCCTTTAAAAATCATCTTTGATCACCAAAATGACATATTTAAGTGTTTTTTCCTTGAATTTTTTTTTTGTCATGCCTTAAAATACCTTGAATGTAACTGGACACCCTTGCCTCATTTAGTATACGTGGTTCTATATATATGCAAATGTGCCCCGCCTCCACTCACTCATAGCAGCTCAGAGATCCACTCGTTGAGAAAATTTGGCCGATATATTAAAGCCGATAATTAATGTATTATTTCCTTCAGCTGAGACACTTCAGATGCGCACTGTTCAACATGATGGTTTTGAATTGCTTGAAATATGATTGGAATCACTTCAAAAAAGGAAAATACAGTTCAGCGCAACATGTGCAGCGCAAGTCTGTCATATTGGCTATAAAATTATCATGAGAACATTATAATTGTGTTCTTGGGACATGGCTTTTAATGGGGAAACTTTTTTTGTAACGAGGCTTAAAAATAACGTATAAAAATTTGGATTTAGATTTATCGGCCAATATATAAGTTATCAGCTTTCAAATATAAAGAATTATCGGTTATCGGTATTGGGCAAAATTTTCATTTCGGTGCATCCCTAGTTTATTATAAATGATTTATCCGTGCAAATAACTTTTTTTATTTTTTTTATTAATGCGCCTTCATAATCTTTAATTAAAATATTAGATGTACACTAAACTTGGTTAAGGTATTTATCTGACAGAATTATTTTGCAATAAAAGGAAACCTGCTATCATTCTTTCTTTGAATTTCAAACGTATTCTTTTCAAGTACACTGTTGACCTTTAAACTGAAAACACATCTCTTGTATGATCTTCTCCAGAGTCTGCTGTTGATGTCTGCAACGGTGCTGTTTCATCACTTGGCAAAGCGTCGACTTTATGCCCACGTACAGCGCATCTCCATCTTTAGAGCCCAACATTTGTCAGCAAATGTGGAAAATGGAGAGCAAAAGAGAGAAGAAGAAACGGAAAGAACACTGGTGTACAAGCCCTCGGCTTATTACCAGACACCGGCGGCTCGTTATTCTACCGATGGCTGCTTGGAAACTAAAGAAGAATCGTCCTGTAGCCTATCCTTAAACACAACTTTCCATCAACGGCGTAACCCGTACCGCATTAGCTCCTCACGATGGCTCTCCAGCACCAAGAATATGCCGTCAAACATTGATTGCAGTAACGCTGAGTCAAACCGAGCCACCAAAGAGCCACGGGTCAACGGTGACCCACGAGCCTTTCAGAAATGTCGACCTGAATACCAGAACATGACCTATGACGTCTTCCAGCGCTCTTCTACTGTAGACCTCAACGAAGCCTTGTTAGTCCTTGAAAAGGTCACGGAACTAAAAAGCAACATGGGCCCTTCAGATGCAACTAGTTTCTTGTGCAAACTCAGCCAGATTCCCCACGCACAGATCGCGGTCGTGAGGAAAGACGCGCGGTTTAACGCACTCCTGCGGCACAGCGCTGAGAACCTGCACAACTTCACGCCTGCGCAGTTATTAGATGCGCTGAGATCATTTGTGAACTTGGGCTTGCCTCAATCCCACAGCATACTGGGATTGTATGAAACCGAGTTCTGCCGGAGAGCGAGTGAAATGGAGCTTCACCAGTTGCTTCTCGCCGCCGACTTGTGGCGATGCCTCGGTCGGATTGTTCCTCGGTACCTTGAAAAACTCTTTGACAACGTGAGCCGAAACTTCAACCAACTGGGTCTTCCGGAGCTGCTTCAACTCTTGTACGTTATCGGAGAAGGAAGGAGATGTCCGGATGCCCTCGTTCAACCCATTGAGTCGTTACTCATGCGTTATTTGAACCAGTTGAAGCCTGAAGAACTGGAAGCTGTTTCTTTAGCCCTCTTTAAGTCGCAGATCTCCCTGTCCGAGAGAGCAACGCACCGCCTTGTGGACAGGACTCTTGCTGTAGTCAGTGATTTGAGTGATTTCGGGATCGCCAATGTGATGAAGTTTTTGAGATTTAGCTATCTGGACCATCTTCCGTGGTTGGAGGCCATGGGATCCGAGGTGCCTCGACGGGCCCCAAGAATGGAGGTTCAAGGCCTAATGCACGTCGTCTTGTCTTGCTCCGCTCTTCACTACCGGGATAATCGGATTCTCCTGGCTGTGGCCGAACAACTCCCCAACGTGGTCAACCGGTGCAGGAGTAAAGATGCTGCAAAGATGCTTTGGGCCTTTGGGACATTAGGAGTTCTTCCCAACCAGAGTCCTCAACTTTATCCCTGTCTCACTGTGATCTTACGAGAACGTCAACTTGAGTTTCAGCGGTTCCCTGAACATTTGCTGACAGGTCTCCTCGGTCTTGCTTTTGCTGGTCTCTTCCCCCAAGACTTGCTCAGTCTGGCTTTAAGCGCAGAGTTCGTGAACAAAACTTGCAATTCCAAGGAGCTCGAGTTGAAGAAAGACTTGTTCACTTTAGATGGAACTGTTGGCTTGGAGTTGCCTGAGTCGACGATCCCAAGACTTAGCCACGCAATGAGGGAAGAGGTGACCAAGCAACTCTGGGATTTTGCTCAATCGGATATCTGTCGTAAGCCTGAGATGCTCGAGGCTGAAGTGGTGTTGCGGAAACTTCTAGGTGGAGAGATGTTTGTGCGTAAGCACATGATTCTTCCGCATTTGCGCTCTGTTGACCTAGAAGTGCACTTGGACCAAAACGACCAGCCTGTTCCTGTGTCCTCCGAACCTTGTCGGCAAAATCCCGCCTCTCAAAACTTGGAACAAACGCTCTCTGGAGTAACCATAACTGACAACCTACTCGCTCAACTAACTAATTCCCAGAAGACTCCAGTGCAGCCGTCCAACAAGTTCCCCCAAAAGCCAGTGGTTCACACTGTTGAACCGGTCCATGTGAGAGAAAGCATTTTCAGTGTTGGTGTCGACTTGACGGACAATCTTCTGACGGCGTTGACCAAATCCGGGAAGCGCTCAGCTCACACGGATGATTCTTCTAAACCATCTATTCAGAGACTTGCTGTTCAAGTGACGAATAGGAATCAGTATTGCTACAGGACTGAGCAGCTGCTCGGATTTCATGCATTGAAGCGAAGGCAGCTCGTTCTGGCCGGGTACAGAGTCGTAGAGCTGCCGCACTGGGAATGGTTTCCTTTGTTGCGACGCTCACATGCTGAGAAACTCGCCTATATGCACTGCAAGATATTTAGTGATTCGGGCTCCAAAAAATAGACTCATTTAATTTAGCTACATGTATAGACAACCAGGACTTACTCCACCTACGCCTCACTGAAGTGTTCTGATGAAATGACTGTATTGTTGCACATCTGCAAGTCAATAAATGACTTGTATTTTTATCTTTGTATGTTTGCTTTGTTCTGCTTTATTCTTTGTTTTTAACATTGGTTAGATTAAGGGATGCACAATATATCGGCCACCATATCGGTATCGGACGATACATTTTTAATGTTAACGTAATCGGCTTGATGAGAAAATTTGGCCGATATATTAAAGCCGATAATTAATGTATTATTTCCTTCAGCTGAGACACTTCAGATGCGCACTGTTCAACATGGTTTTAAATTGCTAGAAGTATGATTAGAATCACTTCAAAAAAGGAAAATACAGTAAAGTGTAACGTGCAGCACAAGTCTGTCATATCGGCTATACAATTATAATGAGAACATTATAATTGTGTGCTTGGGACATGGATTTTAATGGTAAAACTTGTGTTTGTAACGAGGCTCTCAAAAATTCTATAAAAATTTGGATTTAGATTTATCGGCCAATATATCAGTTATCGGCTTTTAAATATAACGAATTATCGGTTATCGGTATCGGCCATAAATCATCCCTAGTTAGATTAATTGACGGAATCAGACACCATTTTCCTCAATTGAAAATTATTTGACTGAACCCTCTATATATTCAAGATAAAGTATATGAAGAACTAGGCCAGATCAGATAAGTATACTAGCTTAACTTTATCACCCTAGCTTTAATTTGTAATGACAGTCCTCAGAAATGTGGTGTTACTTTGGGAATGTTTGGTTCAATTAAAACAAACCCTGGTGCGGTTACCTCTCTTAGCGTGGTTCACTTATAGTGGCTACTATCCGAACCCTGGTGCCACCAAAAAAGCGTACCTAGACGGCTGAAAAAATACTTCCAAATGAACTCTGGTGTGGATCGAATGAGATATGAATGCAACACAGACTAAAGACATGTGAACAAACCAAAAACAGGACATGATGTCACAAGGTGCAACCCTAAAAATGTCATAGATCTTTGTTTGTGAGTGACAGAGGGATTCCTGCTGCTGTTTTGACTCCTTTACTCAGTCAGCTGATCAGAATACCATCATATGTAGGCTACGCACATACACCGAGCGCATTTAGCCCAGAGCACAGCATTATTTTGGATGTTCGGGAAGTTCCATTGCGAAAAATACCTAATAAAAGACACAATCAGTCACAATCAAAGCCAATCAATCAAGTTGTGAACATATATCCCTATGCCTTTAGATTCTGTATCTTTAGGTTTGGTGTTAAAATGCCAATGAGAACGCTAAGTGGACCAGGACTAAATGTTTTGGGGTGTTTTTGGTCCCGACCAAGTGAACCGAACTACTTGAATTTGTACTCTGAGACTTTCCATGAAAATATTTTATTGTAAAAAACAAACAAATCTAGATTGGAATCATATTTTACCAGACACACCAATGGTTGAAAATCAGAATTATTTCCACACAGTAGTATTCAGTGAATGACATGATGACAGTATTACCCTGTAAATAAATTTCACGGTTGGTATATGAAATGTAGATACAAATACAAAACGGTAAATTGTAAATAAATTCGGAAATGTATATTGATCAAGTTAATTGGTCAAAAATATGTCAAAAACCCCACTAGATCAATTGATGCAGCAATACTAGTGTAATTTTGACTCAATTGAAACATACTGAAAAACACTGTCAGGTTGTTCCTTATCATTGCATCATTCATTACATAACACAGAAATTCAATTGTTTTTGTGTGCAGATAGTTTTGCTAACACTCTGAGTGCCCAATGAGTCACTGTCCAAACCACAGAAATATAATTGTGAATGTGCCATATTTTAACACACACAGATTCTTCATTGACCCTCAATGGTTAAATAAGCTGAATATTATAGTGTTTGATAAATGGTCAAACATTTTTGTACAAGGCAAAACTGTATAATTTATCATAGTCTCAGTCAAGTGAGTTTCTCTTATTATGACACTGTTCTCACACCATAAACTAATTTACACTCAAATCAAACTTTCATAATGTATTCGTTTTGCAGCAATGCAATAAGGAAGATAATGTACATACAGTTGCTTTTAAACACAATTTTCCTCGTGTGAAAATGAATTGACTGAGATCTCCATATATTCCAAGCCTAAATGCTTATTTTGAGAACAGTAGAGTCACATGGCAATGTATATATGTATGTAAAATGAGTTTTTGATGAAAGACTCTCCAACTATTTCTATTTCTTGGCCAGGTTCAAATGCGACCCTCCATCCAGAAGCTTCGCAATCTGACTGACACTCGCGTAAGCCAATCAAATCGCTCCAGTTCGCCTTATCTGATGACGTCTCCGCCACCCGTACGTGTGCAAATCAGCATCAGCCAGCGTGCAACGCTCAGCCAATGAGCGCCTTCCAACGAGCTGCTCTCTGACCAATAGCGAGGCTCCACGACGGGGAAGCGGTGACGGCTTATATACAGGCGAGCGCAGCGCCATGAGTTACATTTGAGACAGAGAGAAAACACGAGAAACACAGAGAGAGACAGAGACAGACAGACGCACATTCACTGCGATCAGCCCACGCCCTTGAGATTACTGCTTAATACTGCTTTATCAGGTGAGAATTATGTGTTTTATTATCCTACAAAAACGCTTTAAAGATAACATTCAGTCATTATGATTGTGAAGAAAATGGATATTCATTAACGTTAGATCGTAACCGGTGAAATAACAGGAACAAAGTCTTTATCTTAAATGGGTTTCGATAATAAATGTGTTTTTAAATATTATGGGATTTTGAATGTGTATTACAGTACTAATAGTATTATTAATATTTGGAGTCTATTGTAATGAGTATTTGATGATCAGTGACTTCGCAGCACGAGGTTGCACTGGAAACTATGAATGAACACATGAATATGATTTATTCTTATGACCATCATATCTGCTTCTGATGTGTGTTTTATTTTTGTTTTGTTTGGTCTCCATTGATAAATGGCCTTTAACTATGCCTTTAGTGGTCTCACATTATTTGTATTAGAGCTGCAGCTGACATCAGTTCATCAGTTCATGCCGTTTTGGGTTGAAATATCTATTCTAGAACATACACTGAGTTTTTGCATGATGTATTGCTTGTTTTTTGTTATTTTGTTTTTTTATAGGCCACTTTTCCAGCCAGTGAGTGACGTTTACTGTGTTCTGTACCTGCCCTGACCTTTGACATTAAGTTTTGCTGTATTCTTCCAGGAACTGGTGAATTTGAGCCCAGATCTGAGCCAGAATGCGCCTGCTTTGCCTGTGTCTGCTGGTGGCCGGCAGTGTGTTTGCCGAAGATGATGATAAGCGGGAGAGTGTTGGGACGGTGGTGGGAATAGACCTCGGGACCACCTACTCATGGTGAGAATGAGCTTCAGTTCAGATGTAGTCAATGAAATTGATTTCCAAGACAAGAAAAATACATCTAAATTATTATTTTTTTATAAACTCACTCACTCACACTATCTATCTATATCTATCTATATCTATCTATATCTATCTATATCTATCTATATCTATCTATCTATATCTATATCTATCTATCTATATCTATCTATATCTATCTATATCTATCTATATCTATCTATATCTATCTATCTATATCTATCTATCTATCTATCTATCTATCTCTATCTATCTATATCTATCTATCTATATCTATCTATAAATGTCTATAAATATCTATCTATCTATCTCTATCTCTATATATATATATATATATATATATAACATTTTATGTTATTTTTATATTCGACTAGAATAAATGATCTAATTATAAAAAATAATATATTTAATAAAGAATACACATCATTTTATATAATTGAAATTATTAATTTTTACATCTTATTCAACTAGAACAAAATGTGTAACTATAAAAAAAATGTATATATATTTTTATTTAAATATTTTATTCAATGTATATACCATTTTCAATAATTTAAATTTATATGTAATAGAATAAAATGTAATTATAAAAATAATATATTAAATAAAAAATGCACACTTTTATATAATTTAATATAATTTGTATAATTTGTTTAATTCATATATATCTGAATTATGTTTTATTAGTTTATATATTTTTATTTAACTAGAACGAAGTATATTATTATAAAAATATTTAATACAAATTTATTTATCAATTATTTAACAAATTTATTTTATATATTTATCGTTTTATATAGATATTATTTAATATAATGATTTTATTACATTTATTTTTTTAGTTATTTAATCTTTATGTAAATGTACAACATTTCCAGCTTAATTTTATATTTATATATGTATATTTATTTAACTAGAACAATATAATTATAAAAGCATATATTTAATAAAAATATATACAACATTTTATGCATTTTTATATCTTAATTTAATATATATATATATATATAACTAACAATAACATAAATAACATTTATATGCATGAAGTATATTTATATGTCGAAGTGTGTATTTATTTAGTTCTCATCATTTTTTTGGTTTTGTTTTTAACTATGTAAAAAGTAAGAAAAACACACATGCTTGCTCGGCTTTAAAACACTTCTCGATTATGCTCTATAATAAACATTATGCCGGTGTCCTCAAACTGTTTTCTGGTGTTTCCTCAGCGTTGGAGTGTTCAAGAACGGCCGTGTCGAGATCATCGCGAACGACCAGGGGAACCGCATCACTCCCTCATACGTGGCCTTCACCACCGAAGGAGAGCGTCTCATCGGAGACGCTGCGAAGAACCAGCTGACCTCTAACCCCGAGAACACGGTCTTCGATGCCAAGCGTCTGATTGGACGAACGTGGGGCGACTCCGCCGTGCAGCAGGACATCAAATACTTCCCCTTTAAGGTACAACCGGTGTTGAGCCAAAGCCATGCGTTAGGGCTGCACAATATATCGAAATTATCGATAATTTCGTTTTCATTTTTGTGTGACCGGTCCCTTTAACTCCTGCTTCCTGTCTCCCAGGTGGTTGAGAAGAAGAACAAGCCTCACATCCAGCTGGACATCGGCTCAGGCCAGATGAAGACGTTTGCGCCGGAGGAAATCTCCGCCATGGTCCTGACTAAGATGAAGGAGACCGCCGAGGCGTACCTGGGAAAGAAGGTAACGTTTTGATCGTTAACACTCAGAGGAAACGCGGAGGCAGAGAACTCGACGTCTGATTGGTTGTGCTCTTGTTAAAGGTCACGCACGCTGTGGTCACGGTTCCCGCTTACTTCAACGACGCTCAGCGCCAGGCCACTAAAGACGCGGGAACCATCGCCGGTCTGAACGTCATGAGGATCATCAACGAGCCGTGAGTTTCAGTGCATCACGTTTAAATCCACATCAGTGGTATTTTAGTATCATTTAAAAAAAAAAATATATATATATATATATATATATATATATATATATATATATATATATATATATATATATATATATATATATATATATATATATATATATATATATACATGCATGCATGCATGCATGCATGCATGCATACATACATACATTTTTATTATATATATTTATTTATTTTAGGCAAGTGTAGTATTTTTTTTTTTTCACTTTAATTTTTTTATAGTTTTTATTATTCCTTTTTATATAACTTTTGTTTTTAACTAAAAATATTTATATTTTATTCAGTTTATAATCTTTTTTTAGTAGTTTTGTAACTTTAAAAAAAATGCATATATTTTATTAATTTATTTGATTACTTTCACGTTTAATTAAAATTTGAAATGTTGGTTTTAGTCATAGTAACTACATTTCAAATGTAGTTAATTTACTCTATTTCAAGTACCAGACGTGTGTGTAGTTGTAGTGAACGCTGATGTTCTCCACAGAACGGCGGCTGCGATCGCGTACGGTCTCGATAAGAAAGACGGCGAGAAGAACATCCTGGTGTTCGATCTGGGCGGCGGCACCTTCGACGTGTCCCTGCTGACCATCGACAACGGCGTGTTCGAGGTGGTGGCCACCAACGGGGACACACACCTGGGCGGAGAGGACTTCGACCAGCGCGTCATGGAGCACTTCATCAAACTCTACAAGAAGAAGACGGGCAAGGACGTGCGCAAGGACAACCGGGCCGTGCAGAAGCTGCGGCGCGAGGTGGAGAAGGCCAAGCGAGCGCTGTCCGCCCAGCACCAGGCCCGCATCGAGATCGAGTCCTTCTTCGAGGGAGAGGACTTCTCCGAAACACTGACCCGGGCCAAGTTTGAGGAGCTCAACATGGTGAGAACACACTCCAGTAAACCAGATCAGAGGAGCGCTTTTCATTTCCATTTAGTTTAGTCATTTATTATGTACTTGAGTACTAAATGACAAAAAAATAGATAAACTAAATAGAAATATTAAAAATAATACTGAAATAAAATAACTAAGTTCTCATCAAATATTATATTTTATTTCCATTTAGTTTAATATTTCTATTTAGTTTATTCATTTATGTAATTAATTACTAAATTACTAAAAAGCCAATAAACTAAATAGAAATATCAGAAAATTTAAAATAAAACAAATAAAATGTATAATATTAATATCATTTTTATTATTTCCTTTGTTTAATATTTCTATTTAGTGTATTTTTAAGTTCTAAATGACTAAAATAATAAAAATAAACTAAAAAGAAATATTAATCTAAAAGGAAATTTAAAAGACTAAAATATAAAAACTTAATAGATTTCATTTTTTGCTTTCATTTTCTTTTACTTTAAAAAAAAAAAATTTTGTTTTTAGTACTAAATAGAAATAAAAAACTAAAAGGAAAATTTTATATATATATATATATATATATATATATATATATATATATATATATATATATATATATATATATATATATATATATATATATATATATATATATATATATATATATATATATAAAATATTTATGTGCGTGCATTTATAATTTTGTTTAACCTATTCAACTTTAAAACTAATAAAAATCACAAGTCACAGAATTATTTAACAAAAACTTGTATATAGTAAAAATATCTAAATAAAAACAAATTCCAAATATGAATAAATACTATAATCTTTTACTAGCGACACTGAAGTAACCCTGTCGTGTGTGTGTGTGTGTGTGTGTGCAGGACTTGTTCCGCTCCACCATGAAGCCGGTGCAGAAGGTGCTGGAGGATTCGGACCTGAAGAAGACGGACATCGACGAGATCGTGCTGGTCGGCGGATCCACTCGCATCCCGAAGATCCAGCAGCTGGTGAAGGAGCTGTTCAACGGCAAAGAGCCGTCCCGAGGAATCAACCCGGACGAGGCGGTGGCGTACGGAGCCGCGGTGCAGGCTGGGGTTCTGTCCGGGGAGGAGGACACCGGTGAGTCCGTCTGCAGTCACTGACACCAACACGAGACTTCAGTGCTCGCTTTTACGATTGTGAATGGGTCGCCTTATTTATCAGAGCTTTTACACGTCCAATAGGGCTGCACAATATATCGAAATATCGCAAATGTATATATCGCAATATGCATATCACAACGGCTTGCAATAACGGGTCATGAAGAAAAGACAGAGAAAATCACTCACTCTCTCGACTGAATAACTTTTGTAGCTTTAATAAGAATCAGGATATATTTAATTCATACAGTGAAAACTAATCAGTGTTTTATTTTTACATTTGACTTTGTGTTGTTAATAACCCTAATGTAGGATAACCTGACCCCTGACCCCCGAGGTTTACACTGATGTTAGAATAACACTTCTGATATACAGTAAAACACTGATGTTCACTGGCAGAAGCTGTAGGGATGTTTTACTGTCACAAAAAGATTGTGAAACGCGTATGAAGGTTATATAACTTTAAAGATAATTTAAGTTTATTTTACACCCTTTAAGCATTATTGTATCACATATCGCATTATTTAATGAGTTATCGCATATATTGCTTTTTTTTTATTATTTTTTTTATATCGTGCAGCCCTATCGTCCAATCAGATGTTCCGAGATCCAGGTTAAGTCATCGCTTAAGACTCGCCTGTATTCCTTAGCTTTCATTTCGAGTGTTGCTACTGTGACACTGTTAGGCACTTTGGTCAACTGTGGTGGTTTTAAATGTGCTTTACAAATACATTTCAATTTTAATTTGAACAATCCAGTTAAAAACATCTTTGCCAGTCAAACAACCCTTTTTTGTGTGTGTGAGCTGGTTAATGACTGAGCTGTGTTGATCAGGTGACCTGGTGCTCCTGGACGTGTGCCCTTTGACCCTGGGCATTGAGACCGTTGGAGGAGTGATGACCAAACTCATTCCCAGGAACACCGTCGTTCCCACCAAGAAGTCCCAGATCTTCTCCACCGCTTCTGACAACCAGCCGACCGTGACCATCAAAGTTTACGAAGGTAAGCCAACCATTTCAGTTTCATAATCCGTCTTTAATCCCTTCAGAATCAGGGATACCTCTATATTTTCTGGGATTTTCTCCATAACGATAATTAGAGGGTATTTTGCGGAGTGTGTTATCGTGTTGGTATCTAGGCAGGTTTAGGACTGTCGTGAACAGCTGTTGGTCCGTTCACAGCAGAGACATAAATCATATTTTCCAATAAGTAGATTTTTACCTTTTATGGGCATTTTTACCTTATAAAAAAAAGCCTTTATTTTTATATAAACCTAATTAAATGTATGCATCTTTTGTATCAAATTCTTGCATTAAATCAAATTCTATTATAAGACACAATAGACTATATGACTGACTTGCGCTGCACATGTTGCGCTGAACTGTATTTTGTTGCACTGAACTATTTGAAGTGATTTCAATCATATTTCAAGTTATTCAAACCCATCATGTTGAACAGTCGCATCTGAAGTGTGTGGAAGCTTGTTTCCACCACAGAGTGAAAGATAAAAAGGTAATTGCAACTTTTTAATCTCACAATTCTGACTTTTCTTCTCACAATTGCGTGTTATAAAGTCAGAATTATGAGATATAAACTTGCAATTGCGAGAAATATACTTGAAATTCAGACTTTTTTTCTCAGAATTGCATGTTTATATCTCGCAATTCTGACTTTATATCTCCCAATTGTGTATTATAAAGTCAGAATTGTGAGATATAAACTCTTCTGAGGTTAAAAAAAATAATTTTCCCTTAGAATTGGACTTTATCTCACAATTCTGAGAAAAGATGTCAATTGCGTGATATAAAGTCACAATTGCAAGGAAAAAAGTTTATAAGACGCAATTGCGACTTTATTTCACGCAATTGCGACTTTATCTTGCAATTCTGACTTTATTTCTGAGAATTGCGAGAAAGTCGCAATTGCGTGAAATAAAGTCGCAATTGCGTCTTATAAACTTTTGCAAACTCGAAAAAGTTGCAATTATATTTTAAAATGTTTTATTCTGTGGCGGAAACAAGCTTCCATAGAAGTGTCTGAAGGAAATAATACATTATCAGCTTTAATATGTCGGCCAAATCTTCTTCTCAAACCGATAACATTAAAAATGAGCGATCGGCCGATACCGTGTGTATTTCTAAAGTGAGGGACACATCTGATGATGTCAGATCACATGATTAATCAGTTCTGTTTCTCTCTCTGTGTGTTTCCAGGTGAGCGTCCCCTGACCAAAGACAACCACCTTCTGGGAACCTTTGACCTCACCGGGATCCCACCGGCCCCTCGTGGCGTCCCTCAGATCGAGGTGACCTTCGAGATCGACGTCAACGGCATCCTTCGCGTCACCGCCGAGGACAAAGGCACCGGAAACAAAAACAAGATCACGATCACCAACGACCAGAACCGGCTGACGCCCGAGGACATCGAGCGCATGGTGAACGAAGCCGAGCGATTCGCCGACGAGGACAAGAAGCTGAAGGAGCGCATCGACGCGCGCAACGAGCTGGAGAGCTACGCGTACTCTCTGAAGAACCAGATCGGGGATAAGGAGAAGCTCGGCGGGAAGCTCTCGAGCGAGGATAAAGAGGCGATCGAGAAGGCGGTCGAGGAGAAGATCGAGTGGCTGGAGTCGCATCAGGAAGCCGATCTTGAAGACTTCCAGGCTAAGAAGAAGGAGCTCGAGGAGATCGTTCAGCCTATCGTTAGCAAGCTGTACGGCAGCGCGGGCGGGGCGCCGGAGGAGGGCGAGGAGCAGGGAGACAAGGACGAGTTGTAGACACACAATAACAACATGGAGATGTACATATTGAACATTTTTGTACGTAGCCGGCGGCCGTGAAGCCGCGAATCTCTTCGGGGAAAGACTTGTGTTAAAGAGTTGTTTTTTTTCTTGTTTTCTCTTCACTCCGGTGGAGATTTAGCCTGGTGTCGAGGCTTCATGCTGCTATTCTCAGGCAGTTCTGGGAGGGGGCGGGGGGAGGGGGCAGAGGGGGTTCTGGGTAAATTTTCATGTGACATGCAAAAGTTATTTATTGAAATCTGGCAAACTGTAGAAGATATTTCTACCACATTAAACAATAAAAGTTTGATACAAAATTACCACGTCTGTGTTTGTTTGCTTTGTTTGTTTGTGTGTGTGTGTGTGTGTGAACGTGATGTCACAAAGTACAACATGTTCCTGGATCAACATTCAGCCTGAGAAGATCTGATCAGATCTGAGGAATGAGTTTACAGTTTGTCAAATGTAAGCTTGCAGCAAGACATGGTGCTTCTACATCAGTGAGTGTGTGTGTATGTTAGTGAGAGTGAGTTTGTGTGTGTGTGTGTTAGTGAGTTTGTGTGAATGTGATGTCACCAAGTACAACATGTTCCTGGATCAACATTCAGCCAATCGGATCTGAGGGACGAGTTTGCAGCAAGAGTTAGTGCTTCTACACACATCGTTCTGTTATTCACCATCATTTCCCTGTGATTTCAGGGAGAAGTTATGGGATGAGTTTAGGGGTAGGATTAGGATTTAATATGTACAGGAATGTTGATCCAGGAACATGACTCTGCAAAATCTGTGAGAGCGAGAGTGTTTTTGTGAGAGTGTGTGTGTGTGTGTGTGTGTGAGTGAGAGAAAGCGTGTGTGTGTGAGAGAGAGTGTGTTTTTTTTGTGAGCGTGATAGTGTGTTTGAGAGGGAGTGTGTGAAAGAAAATGTGTGAAGGAGTGTGTGTGTGAGAGAATGTGTGTGTCTCTTGAATTCAAATGTCTTGTCTAAACAAAATATATTCTGAAATGTACTTTTAATAAAATGTCAGTCCATTAAAACAGGGACTTTATTCAGGTTCTTTTTTTTTTTCTTTTTTTTGGCAGCTGAACTCTTGAGTCAAAATTCCCCTGATATTTTAAGTTAATATGTCAATAATTAAACATATTCAGATATTCATGGTTTGACATACAGGTAAACAAATACAATATTTTACCATTTCAGTAAGTATTTATTTTCATGCTGTCAAATTGATTAATCACTCCTAACAAAAGTTTGTAAATGTTGATATATATATACATTTATGTTAGATGCAATTAATCAAGATTAATCTGACAGCACTCATTTAATTTGATTGTTTTTTTTTTAGTTATTTAAATTTTACACTTACGATTTAATTATTAGCTTTTCATCAACGTTCAAACTACATTTTGAGAAACCCTGTATTTGACCAAAAAAATTCAAACGTACAATTCAATTGTAGAAATTTCTCAAATATTTATGAAGTCGGCATGAATGCAAAGATTACGTTTATATGATAGGTAATCAAACCGAATTAAAACCAAAAAGTAATTCTCAGAGATTCCCCATCATTGATGAAGCATCTCAATGTTGAGTTTATAGTTTTTACGCTGAAAATCTTAAATCGAACAGATCTTCAGGTTCATGATTTAACATGTTGTTGAGATTGAACACATTGCTAGCACATTGTTAGCATGATTAGGATGTTGATAGCAAAATTTAACATATTGCTAGCATGTTGCTAGAATGATTAGCATGTTGTTAACATAGTTAGCATGTTGATAGCATAATTTAGCATGTTGCTAGCATGATTTAAAACGTTGCTAACAAGATTTAACACATTGCTAGCATGTTGTTAGAATGATTAGCATGTTGTTAACATAGTTAGCATGTTGTTAGCATAATTTAACATGTTGCTAGCATGATTTAGCACATTGTTGACATGATTTAACAATAAATAAATTCAATTCAATTAATTGTATACGTTTTTCGTAGAAGTCGGCATGAATGCGAAGATTGCGTTTATATGATCAGCAATCGAATCGGATTAAAACCAAAAGTAATTCTCAGCGATTCCACTTGATTGACACATGGAGCGTCTTAATGTCGAGATTTATAGTTTTTACGCTGAAAATCTAGTTGAATCAAACAGATCTTCAGGTTCAAAGGAACTTTAGTGAAATCAGTTCAGCCATTTTGAGACGGGACACATTTATTGAGTATTTCACGTGAGCAGCGTCACGAGGCAGTCGTTGAATATGACGCCCTGCGTGTCCATTCCACCGAAGATGAAGCACAGCCGCTGCTCGTCTTCGTCACGTGTTTCTCGGCCCGCCGTCTTCACGCGCCACGGCACCGAACACATGGAGTGATCCAACCGGCCCGGAGGAAGATCGCCTTCGAACTTCAGCAGCGTCCAGCGCCGCTCGTCTGTCGGGGCAGAAGAAATCTTTAGACTGAAATAAAATATTTAAAAAAACGTATACCAATTTTTAGCTAAACAGTTAGTTTAACTTGATGTACATGCTAACATGATTTAACATGATGCTAGCATGAATTAACACGTTGCTAAAAAGATTTAACACATTGTTAGCATTTTGCTATCATGACTTAGCATGTTGCTAGCATTAAAATGTTTGCTGGCACGTTGTTAACATGATTAGCATGTTGATAACACAATTTAACATGTTGCTAACATGATTTAGCATTTGCTAGCCTTATTTAACATGTTTGCTAACAAGATTGATCACATTGTTAGCACGTTGTTAGCATGATTAGCATGTTGATAGCAAAATTTTACATATTGCTAACATGATTTAGCATATTGCTAACATGATTTAGCATATTGCTAGCATGATTTAAAAACGTTTAGAAAAATCTTGTGCTTCAGAATGACCTGTATTGAATATTCAAAAGGCTGAATACTATTTGAGATATTATCATTATATCATCATTATAGTTCGTACCGCACTGAAACTTGTACATGGAGTTTGTGGCTCCTTCTGATGTCATTCCTCCAAAGATGAAGATGTTTTTCCCAAAGCTTACAGATGAATGCGCTGCCACTCCCGGCGGGATCTCGCCTTTCACTTTCACTTTCTCCCATTTCATAGTTTCTAAATAACCATGAGAGAAAAAAATATAAAATACAACAATGAGTATGAGGAGGACAGTTGAGCCTTTTCATTTAAATAACTTTTCATTTAAATAAATGTGACTACTAGGTTTTCCTGTCCTTTCAGTATTTTGAGGAAACTAAGGGTATAACATCATCCTCTGGGAAGTGACATGTTTTAGCATATTGTTAACATGATTTAACACTTTGCTAACATGAATTATCATTTTTTAACACACTTTTAAAATGAATTAACATGTTGCTAACATGATTTAGCACTATGCTAACATGTTTTTAAGCATTGCTAAAATGAATTAGCATGTTTTAGCCTGAATTATCATGTTGCTAGGATGATTTAGCATGTTTCTAACATGTCTTAACTTGTTATCATGAATTAGCATGAAAAAGCATGTTGCTAGCATGTTTCTAACATGTTTTAACATGTTGTTAGCATAAATTAACATGTTGCTAACATGAATTAGCATGTTTTAACGCTGTTAGTTTTAACACGTTGCTAGCATGATTTAACACGTTGCTAGCATGTTTTAACATGTTGCTAGCATGATTTACCATGGTTATAGCATGTTTTAACATGTGCTAACATAAATTAACGTTGCTAGAATGAATTAGCATGATTTAGCACATTGCTAGAATGTTTTAACATGTTGCTAGCATGATTTAACACGTTGCTAGCATGATTTAACACATTGTTAGTCTGTTTTAGCATTTTGCTAGCATGATTTAACACACTGCTAGCATGTCCTAAGCTAGTTGCTAGGCTTTGTTAGTGCTAGATTTTCATTTTAATAATGTAAATTGATGTACTAAAACAACTTGAAAATAACTTGAAAAGGAGTTTTGGTGGGAAAACATCAGACAAACACCAGCAGTGGATCTGACGACCCACCCGTGTCCAGCAGGAACATGTCGTTGTGAAGCGTCTCTCCAGACATTCCTCCGTGGATGTAGACGTCGGACCCCACGGCTGTGATCGCGTGACCGTGCCGCGGCGTAGGAGGAGTCCCGTCGCTCTCCGGCTGCGTCCAGGTTGCAGTGACTGCAGATACACGATCACGCTTCATTTCCCTTTAACCTTTTTCCCTTTAAGCTCTTGTGTTTGTGTTTGTGTTTGTCAGACCTGAATCAAAGACGTGGACGTGTGTATCGGCGACTGGATCTGCTCCGGCGTCGCCTCCCGAAAACACGTAGAGTCTGTTTCCAACGCAGGCTGAGTTTGTGTGGTACGTCCTGACTGAGGGAGGATCTCCTTTCACCGACACCGTCTCCCACAAACCCTCTGGAATGATTACGATCATTCAATGATTTTGAAAGACCAAGACTGCGTTTACTTGATCAAACATACAACAAAAACAGTGAAATAATATTACAATTTAAAATAGCTGTCATGTACATTTCCTGAACAAAATGTGAGTGTAGCTTGCCAAAACTCGCCACTCGGTTGCTAGGGTATCCTGGGTGGTTGTTAGGGTGTTGCTAGGTGGTTTGCTAAAGTGTTCTGGGTGGTTGCTAGGGTGTTGCAATGGTGTTCTGAATGGTTGCTATGGTGTTGCTAGGGTATCCTGGGTGGTTGCTATGGTGTTGCTAGGCGGTTGTTAAGGTGTTCTGGGTGGTTGCTAGGGCTTTGCAATTGTGTTATGGATGGTTGCTATGGTGTTGCTAAGCGGTTGCTAGGGTATCCTGGGTGGTTGTTAGGGTGTTGCTAGGTGGTTGCTAGGTTTATCTTGGTGATTGCTAGGGTGTTGCTATGCGATTGCTAGGGTATCCTGGGTGGTTGCTTAAGGCATTGCTAGGCAGTTACTAGGTTGTTCTGGGTGGTTGCTAGGGTGTTGCTATGTGGTTGCTATGGTATTCTGGGTGGTTGCTAGGCAGTTGTTAGGGTGGTCCGGGTTGTTGCTATGGTGTTGCTAGGCGGTTGTTAAGGTGTTCTGGGTGGTTGTTAGGGCTTTGCAATTGTGTTATGGGTGGTTGCTATGGTGTTGCTAGGCGGTTGTTAAGGTGTTCTGGGTGGTTGCTAGGGCTTTGCAATTGTGTTATGGATGGTTGCTATGGTGTTGCTAAGCGGTTGCTAGGGTATCCTGGGTGGTTGTTAGGGTGTTGCTAGGTGGTTGCTAGGTTTATCTTGGTGATTGCTAGGGTGTTGCTATGCGATTGCTAGGGTATCCTGGGTGGTTGCTTAAGGCATTGCTAGGCAGTTACTAGGTTGTTCTGGGTGGTTGCTAGGGTGTTGCTATGTGGTTGCTATGGTATTCTGGGTGGTTGCTAGGCAGTTGTTAGGGTGTTCTGGGTGGTTGCTAGGGTGTTGCTAGAATAAACTAGAATGGGTGTTGCTAGAATATGTTGTATAAACATAGGGGTTTGACTATTTTGACTCAAGCTAGGAAACAGGACTTCCAACATGTAGCAACCATCCAGAACATCCTACCAACGGCCTAGTAACACCATAGCAACCACCCAGAACACCTTAACAACTGTATTTTTTTTTTTAAATCTATCTCACTCCAAACTTTTGAATGATAGTGTATCAAAGTTTCCGCAAAGATATGAAACTGTTTTCAACGCTGATAATAATCATAAATGTTTCTTGATCATCAAATCATCATATTAGAGTGATTTCTGAAGGATCATGTGACACTGAAGACTGGAGTAATGATGCTGAAAATTCAGCTTTGATCACAGGAATAAATTACACTTTACTATATATTCACATAGAAAACAGTGGTTTTACATTCTAATAATATTTCACAATTTTTACTGTATTTTTGTCAAATAAATAAATGCAGCCTTGGTAAGCAGAAGAGACTCTTACAACACATTAACAAATCAGACTGGTACAGTATGAATGCACAAGGTTAATAAGTGTGTGTTTCTGCACCTGATGCGCGCATCACTTGAACACAGTTGCGGTTCCCGCTCTTCTGGGCTCCAGCGAACACCCACACACTCCTCGGCTCGATCTCGGGGACGAAGCTACAGTGTTCGTAACGCGCCTGCAAACCCGTCCATTCTGGAACCTCCCATTCATGAGTATCTGCAAAACAAATAATGTGACTATACAACATCTCACAGATTCTCTGCTTTAAAGGGACAGTGCACCCAGAAATAAAAATTCTGTCATCAGTCACTTGTACCAAACCTGTATGAGTTTCTTTCTTCTGTTGAACACAAAAGAAGATATTTTGAAGAACATTTGTCACCAATCTACCCCATTGACTACCATAGTATTTTAAATAATATTTTCAATGGAGTCCATCAACTGTTTGGTTACCAACATTCCTCAAAATATATTTTTTAATGTTCAACAGAAGAAAGAAACTGATACAGGTTTGGAATGGTGAGTAAATGTTGACAGAATTTTAATTTCTGGGTGAACTGTTCCTTTAAGACTGTAACCAGTTCGTACCCTGTTCATGTGACCCCATTATTACCTAGATTTATTTATTTTATCCTCCTTTTTATTTATTTATTAGTTTTTAGTTATCTATTCTATTTTTTTATTTTTAAATAAATTATCTACTTTTTATTTCTTTATTTCTTTTGATTATTAATGAATTTATTTAGACTGTAACCAGTTCATACCCTGGTCACGTGACTGTAACCCCATTATTTATTTGTTTTTAGTTATCCATTCTAATCTAATTTTTTACTTTTATTTTTAAATAAATTATCTACTTTTTATTTGTTTAATTTATTTATTTTGATTATTAATTTATTAATTTATTTATTTATTTATTAAGACTGTAACCAGTTCATACCCTGGTCACGTGACTGTAACCCCATTATTATTACCCAGATTCATCGTGTAGGAATCAGAGAAGCTCCCGTCAGGATTGGCTCCACCGACGACTACAATCCTCCCCTTGCCTCCATCAGCGGAGGGCAGAAACACACAGGTGTGGCCCACAGAAACACCGGGAGCGGCACCTGAGGCCGACACCACATACCTAGACACACACGTGTTTAATTATACACACACAGTATTAATAGTAGATGTTGTTACAAAGTTTTTCTTGAGCATTCAAAACGAGCAGAACTGTGTAGATGTGATAATTTCATGCCAATATGACAAAAGATACTAATATAGTCACCAGTTTATTTTTGCATCCCTAAAAATAATAATAATTGTAAAAAAAACAAAAAACATAAACTAATATAATAATTGAAATTTCCAACACTGTTAAGTGCGACACACACACACACACACACACACACACATGTTAGAGCCAATGCACTGCGAAAGAAACACATATAACCATTGTTGGGGAAAGTTACTTTAAAAAGTAATGCATTACAATATTGTGTTACTCCCTTAAAAAGTAACTAATTGCATTACTTAGTTACTTTTTTAGAAAAGTAATGCATTACAATATTGCGTTACTCCCTTAAAAAGTAACTAATTGCGTTACTTAGTTACTTTTTTAGAAAAGTAGTGGATAGCAATATTGTGTTACTCCCTTAAAAAGTAACTAATTGCATTACTTAGTTACTTTTTTAGAAAAGTAGTGGATAACAATATTGTGTTACTCCCTTAAAAAGTAACTAATTGCGTTGGTTAGTTTCTTTTTTAGAAAATTAATGCGTTAAGTTACTTATGCGTTACTTTTTTTCCACCTGGGCTGGGCTTGTTTTTTTTTATCACAAAAGTTATATTTTTGGGCAAATGTAAAGACCCTTTCAGACCAAAAGTGAAATAATAAGCCTCAGGCTTGTGCAAATCTACACGTGTACAGTAGAGGGCGCCGCTCAAACAAACCTTTTCTGGATAACGGAAGAATAAGATGCAGGAGAAAAATTCTGATTCTGCATTTCACTGATTTTATTCATTTTGAGGAATATTGAATCTTTTTTTCTGCAAGTGTACAGTAAATGCTCACATTTAATCTAGAACTACAATAACCATCATGTTTTCACACGCACACACACACACACACACACACACATCTGCACTTCTCAGCATGAGGACAGGAGAGCTGTCAGTCAATAAATGGGAAAACAAAGTAACTTGAGTTACTTATTTGAAAAAGTAACTCAGATATTTTGTTGTAAATTTTAAAAGTAATGCGTTACTTTACTCGTTAACAAGTAATCTGATAACGTAACTCAAGTCACTTGTAATGAGTTACACAGAACACAGCATACACAGAGAAACAAGCCGATACCACTGTCTGTCCTGAGGCTTCTCCTCTGGCTCGAGAACAGGAATAAGCTCCATCAATCTGTGTGCTGGAAAATCAACAGATTAATTTTCAGAAGCATAATATATCGATTATAAGCCTGTTTCCATGGACGCTGGTTCCGCTGCCATCTCGTTACGTCAAAAAAACGACGTATTGTACACACACAGCACGTGAGCGTTATGACGTCATGCCGCATATCTTTGTCCGAAATAATAAATCACAACAATAACGCTTTACCTTTATCGATAAATGTAATGACTGGTGATGATGATGGACACGAATCGATCACTTCATTGGTGGACAGAATAAGGAAGAGGGAGCGCGAGAGAGCAGTTAGTGTGAAAACAGCTACTGTGATGAAAACCTAACCGGAAATAATTTCATAATAAAGGTCTTCATCATGAAATATATATATATATATATCCTCCTGGGACCCAGGAATAGACTTTTGTCCACTTTATACTTTAATAATACATTATATTTGAGTGAATTTTTCTGACACCATACATGTCACATGTCACACCTGGGTGTCCTGTAAACACATTCGGGACTTTTCAGAGATACCAAATGTTTGGAGGTTTCACCATGTTCTCCTTGGTCTTTAAAAATGCCTGACATTAATTTAGTGATCAAATGTAGCACTCTTATGGAAATATGATAATATATTGTAATTATAATTTAAATCGGACTATTTTTCAAATTGTATTTCATAAACCAACATCTCAGGAAAACTTACTTAACTTAAATCAAACTTAAATCAAAAAATGACTTTCTGTTACAGAACAGGACGTTGATTTCACACATGTTCACTGTAGAGGACATCAGGACTTACATCATGTTTATCAGGCATTCTGGGAGACACAACAAGTGAATATGGAAATAAGCTATACATCAAAATTCCTATGAAATATTAGATATTATTATTAAAATGTTGCTAATTATTACTCCAATTATTACACTTCTTTTTTCATTAAATGTTGCTCCAAGAACACATTAATGTGCACATTAGCTACAGTGTATAGATACATTGCATTAAATGGGAATATTAATTTATGGCCATTTTACCCACATATTGCATAAAGTAAAATGGTGCATCAATTCATTCCGTTATTTCTTTCATAACATAGTTGAGAATCATCTTTATACAAATTTAAGTTAAAATAAATCCTGAAACCCCAACATTTATTGGTGATTGAAAAAAAAAAAAATCCCATTGTTTTTGCCTATACATATAATTTCATGTCATTTTATTTTTTAAACAACTGAGTCCTGGTGTCCACTACAGAGGACATAGCATAACATATGAATAAAATATAATTTTTCAAAAATGTTTTTTTTTCTTCTGGGTCTCAGGAGGATATATTATATTTATTTATATTATATATTTATATGGACAGGTTAGCCATGAATTGATGTCCAAAAATCACGCTTTGGTAAATTGTAATTATGACATTCTGATTTATAGTTTTGACTTTTTATCTCACTTTCGACTTTTTAATTTCATAATTTTGGCTGTCATCATTTAGACTGTTTATTTCCATTTTATTTATTTTTTAAATTATGTCAAAATTATGACTTATTGTGCCATAATTCCCATTTTTATCTATCTATCTATCTATCTATCTATCTATCTATCTATCTATCTATCTATCTATCTATCTATCTATCTATCTATCTATCTATCTTCGAAACTAGTCGAAATTATGACTTTATATTTATAACTTCGTCAAAACTTCGACTTTTTAATCAAATTATTGATTTAATGACTTTTTAATGTCTTAATTTCGACTTCTTATGTCATAAGTAACTATGTTTTGGAATGGTCTGGAATGGTCATGATTTTTTTTGTTGGTATGCAAAATACATGGTAGGGCTGGTAAGATATATTTATGGCCAGTGCATTTTCTAAAATTATCTTAAATTATAATTTTGTGGCAAATATCTCCAAATTTAAACACTGCTCATGCTGCGCTCAAGGCCCCGCCCACAGACACGCCCATGACCGCGCCCAGAGCCACGCCATTAGACACGCCCACCCAGCGCTCTCTGACTGGAAATAAACGGTCGTTCTGCTTCACTCACACATGAAACATCTCACAAGCTCATCAGACACACTTCCCTTCATCTGTCCTGATAGGAATCATAATCATAATCATAATCATAATCATAATCATAATCATGTCTTCAAACTCAACCCTCACAACCATGAGACGGACTGTTGAGCAGCTCAAACTTGAAGCCAGCGTGGAGAGAATCAAAGTAAGTGTATGTTAACTGAACATCTCTTCAGCTTGAAGTGTAAGTTACAGTATACGACACGGTCTCAAACTAATTCTAGTTTATTTCACATAAAACAGTCTTTTTATTCAAATGTTGTATCTAGTATGTATGTTTGTTTATAATGGCAGCAAATGAGATGAATAACCACATTATTACATCACTGCTTTCTCTGTTTGTTTATCTAGTATTAATAATAATATTATTAATAATAATTTAATGTTGTTTCAATGTTTCTCCTTAGCATTCAAAACGAGCAGAACTGTGTAGATCTGATTTCCATGACAATATGACAAAAGATAGCTATGGCAGATACTAATATGGTCATACTAATTTATTTGTGTATCCCTAAAAATAATACTAATTGTAAAAAAAAAAACAGACATAAACTAATATAACAACGTAATAATTGCATTTTCTAACACTGTTAAAACAGAACCGTTATAGTGGTCATTGCGTGTCAAATGAAATGTTTTTCCCACATTTTTTGCAATAGAGGAAATATTTGAAATGACGACATGGAGCAGAAAAGCTGTAGAATTACTTTATTGAGCTTTTTTATTCTGAGATGATTCACCAGTTATCATTCATCCCCCAAACAACGAGTCTGTTCTGATGGATCACAGGCACAAATAGCAAATAATATGGTCAAATGCACATAATCAAATGCAACTAACTGTTATTGTTAATAATGCGACAAATGCAGAATTAGGATGGTGAAATAAATAGGCTTGACAACCTTTAAAAAGAGTTGAAAACTCTTTAGATATCTTTAGTTGTTGATGTCAAAGGTTGTGTGTCCAATCAAACTCTACAGTATTTGACAAATTCATCTGTCATGTGGAAGATTCAAGTCAAATTAGACATGGTTTTTGGTTATGACATACTAAATAGTCGAAATTATGACATATGACATAATTCTGACTGACATATTTTTGACTTTTTATCCCAATTTCGACTTTTTAATCTCATAATTATGACTTATGCCATTATGACTTAGCATGTCATAATTTTGATTTTTTATCTCAATTTAAAATGTTTATCTCATAATTATGCCTTATGTCATTATAACATAGTTTGTCATATTTTAAAGGTTTTATCTCATAATTTCGACTTTATCATAATTACAACTAATGCCACAATTAAAGTCCCCCTGCAGTCAATAATTGAATCCCTTAAAACTCATCTTTAATAATCAAAATTACACGTTTTTTTCCAGTGAAAATAATTTCTTCATGCCTTAAAATAGCTTGACTGTAACTCTACACTCTTGCTTTATTTAGCATACGTGGCTTCATGAATATGCAAAATAGTAATGTGTTGCTATTGCTAATGTTACACAAGCCATGTTCCCGTTCACCATCTCAGAGTCAAATCAGCATCCTTAGAAACACTTGAACATCATAGAAAGTCAGTGGAGAAAAGCCCCGCCCACATGTGACGCGATTGGTCACATGTTTGTGACACGGGAAACAGGCGTTTTTGAGACTGTCTTTAGTTTACTGCAGTTTTAAAGAGAAAATACTCAGCAATGGTGTCGACTTATGAATTTACACATATAAACAACATTAAACACTTGAGTTTCACCACAGGGGGACTTACTTTGACATTTACCAAAGCATGACAAACTCAAGGAAGACACGACCCAGCCTGCATCACACATGGGTTATGATGATTTCTAATGTAGTTCGATCTGTGTGTGTTTGTGATGCAGGTTTCTCAGGCGGCTGCGGATCTCCAGCAGTTTTGCCTCCAGAACGCCAGTAAAGATTCGCTACTGGTGGGAGTACCGGCGGCCAGTAACCCGTTCAGAGAACCTCGTTCATGCTCACTTCTGTAGACTCAAGGTAGACCACAACACAAGCAGATTCACATCAACACCGGGACACAACGGGCAGGAGAGATATGATTCAAGAGACATCATGAGCAATCAATGAGGTTCTATAAAGAACTCTAGGGTTCTAAATCAATTTTAAAGACGCTTTATACCAAAAAGTTTCTATATACTATACATGGCTTAGTATGACATCATTTTGACTTTTTATCTCATCATTTCAACTTTATCATAATTACTACTTAGTATGTCATAATTATCACTTGTATCATTATGACTTAGTATGTCAATTTCAATTTTTTATCTCATAATTTCTACCTTTTATCTCATAATTTCGACTTTATCATAATTATTACTTATGTCAAAATTATGGCTTTTTATCTCATAATTTTGACTTTATCATAATTACGACTTGGTATATCATAATTATCACTTATGTCATTATGACTTAGGATGTCAATTTCAAACTTTTATCTCATAATTTTGACTTTATCATAATTACGACTTATTATGTCATAATTATGTTTTTTTATCTCATAATTTCGACTTTATCATAATTACGACTTAGTATGTAATTATTATCACTTACGTCATTATGACTTAGTATGTCAATTTGAAATTTTTTATCTCATAATTTCGACTTTTTATCTCATAATTTCGACTGAAGGTAGACGACGAACACCTCGCAGATTCACGTCCCACAGGGACACAACAGTCAAGTTCAAGTTCATATGTATTTGTATAGCACATTTAAGAACAACCACAGTTGACCAAAGTGCTTAATGTCAGGATACACACAAATAAACACAAAAACACAGTAGAGAATGTCTCAGTAGCAAAACTCAACTCGGAATGAAAGCTAAGGTCAGGATATAGATATGATTCAGAGAAAAGATGAGCAATGAAATAATTCATTGAAATAATTGCGTCATACTTTCATGTTTAATGGATATTGGCATTTAATGGATATTTAATGGATTATACCGGCATTGCTGTGCCTGCTATTCACTTTCATAATATAGCTCAAGATTAATCTCACAACTTTGTCATAATTAATCTCATAATTATGACTAAGTACAGTATGTCATCATTTTGTCTTTTTATTTCATTATTATGACTCATGTCATTATGACTTAATATGTCAGTTTTGACTTTTATCTCAGTTTTAACTTTTTATCTCATAATTGTGACTTTATCATAATTATGACTTGGTATGTCATAATTACGACTTTTTATATCATAATTTCAAGTTTTTCATAATTATGTCTTGGTATGTCGTAATTACGAGTTATGTCATAATTTCGACTTTTTATCTCATTATTAAGACTTATGTCATTAAGACTTAGTATGTCATAATTTTGACATTTTATCTCATAATTTCGACTTCATCATAATTATGACTTCATAATTTCGATCTTCATACGACTTTTTATGGCATAATTTTTTACTTGTTATCATGTTACAGAAAAGCGTTACATATAGTCTCTCAGTATAAAATATCTGGATTCATGTAGACGTTGCCAATATATGTATTTGTCCTGCAGCTTCTCTTACTGTTTAAATATGAAGCCCAGAGATCCTCCATAGTCATACGCAGCTGTGTGGGATATTATTATTTTTATCCCGGAGCGCTGGGCTTGCATCCGGCTCAGTGTTTGGGAAGTCTTGCTTTTGCATCAACAGGAAGTTCAGTTTACACGCGTGTCGAGGAAGTCCTGAGATAGAGGACTTATGCATTTCACTCTGTGCATTCTGTATTGTGCGTTATGTAATATGCATTGTGTTCTTATATAACACACATGTTTTATTGTGCCTCAAATGTGACTTAAGGAAAGTATGAGTTGATATTAGTCCCGACTGGAAACTTCTGCTCTTGACTAGCATGAGTTCCTCCTCTGTGGCTCGATGCTAAACTTAGCTTTGGACGAGATGTGTCGTAACATGTCTGTCTTTTCTGCAGATTTAGTCAAAAACTGCAAGTACTGAATGTGGAACAGAGTAAAAACAGTCAGTCACACAAACATTAAAGTTATTAACTCTCTCAAACTCCATAAAATCAGTCCCAATGTTGGGAGAGGTAGTTTTTATCACTTTTTAAACCCATCAACATGTCAACAAAATCCTTTATCCCTGAAACATATGTTATGAAACCCTTTTTATTCATTTAACACTTTGCATTTTTTTTAAAGGTAAACAAAAAATTTGTTTTAGAGATTTTGCAAAAATAGATTTTAAAAAGCTGATATAGTTTACCATCAAATTTAAATATCCCGAAGCTCGCCTCCAAATCTTCATGCATCTCTTTTCCATACTGTTCATAATGGCCATGAACATATAATATCCACTAGTTATTGATATTTTATGATGCTTTTTTTGTTGTTGCCCTAAACATAATTACAGCCTGGTATGTCATAATTATCGCTTACGCCATTATGACTTAACTCATAACTCATAATTTCAACTTTATCTCATAATTTTGACTATCTTAATTATGTATTGGTATGTCATAATTATCGCTTGTTATTATGACTTAGTATGTCATAATTTTACATTTTTATCTCATACTTCCGACTTTATTTCATAATTTAGACTTTATAATAATAACGACTTGGCAGGTCATAAATATCTCTTATGTCATTATTACTTAGTATGTTATAATTTTTAATTTTTATCTCATACTTCCAACTTTATCTCATAATTTAGACGTTATTATAATAATGACTTGGTAGGTCATAAATATCTCTTGTGTCATTATGACTTAGTATGTTATAATTTTTAAATTTGTATCTCATACTTCCGACTTCCATCCATCTCCATCCATCTTCTACCGCTTATCCGGGGCCGGGTCGCGGGGGCAGCAGTCTAAGCAGGGATGCCCAGACGTCCCTCTCCCTAGACACTTCCTCCAGCTCTTCCGGGGGGACACCGAGGCGTTCCCAGGCCAGCCGGGAGACATAGTCTCTCCAGCGTGTCCTAGGTCTTCCCCGGGGTCTCCTCCCGGTGGGACATGCCCGGAACACCTTCCCGGGAAGGCGTCCAGGAGGCATCCGGAAAAGATGCCCGAGCCACCTCAACTGACCCCTCTCGATGTGGAGGAGCAGCGGCTCTACTCTGAGCTCCTCCCGAGTGACCGAGCTTCTCACCCTATCTCTAAGGGATCGCCCAGCCACCCTGCGGAGAAAGCTCATTTCGGCCGCTTGTATCCGGGATCTTGTCCTTTCGGTCATGACCCACAGCTCATGACCATAGGTGAGAGTAGGAACGTAGATTGACTGGTAAATCGAGAGCTTCGCCTTGCGGCTCAGCTCCTTCTTCACCACGACAGACCGGTACAGGGACCGCATTACTGCAGAAGCTGCACCGATCCGCCTGTCAATCTCCCGTTCCATCCTTCCCTCACTCGTGAACAAGACCCCAAGATACTTGAACTCCTCCACTTGAGGCAGGAGCTCTCCACCAACCTGAAGCGGGCAAACCACCCTTTTCCGACTGAGAACCATGGCCTCGGACTTGGAGGTGCTGATTTTCATCCCAGCCGCTTCACACTCGGCTGCAAACCGTCCCAGTGCATGCTGGAGGTCCTGGTCTGATGAGGCCAACACGACAACATCATCCGCAAAGAGCAGAGATGAAATCGTGTGGTCCCCAAACCCGACCCCCTCCGGCCCCTGGCTGCGCCTAGAAATTCTGTCCATAAAAATTATGAACAGAACCGGCGACAAAGGGCAGCCCTGCCGGAGTCCAACACGCACCGGGAACAAGTCTGACTTACTGCTGGCAATACGAACCAAGCTCCTGCTCCGGTCGTACAGGGACCGGATAGCCCTTAGCAAAGGGCCCCGGACCCCATACTCCCGGAGCACCCTCCACAGGCCGCCGCGAGGGACACAGTCGAATGCCTTCTCCAAATCCACAAAGCACATGTAGATTGGTTGGGCAAACTCCCATGAGCCCTCCAGCACCCTGTAGAGGGTATAGAGCTGGTCCAGTGTTCCACGACCGGGACGAAAACCACACTGTTCCTCCTGAATCCGAGGTTCTACTATCGGCCGGATTCTCCTCTCCAGTACCCTGGCATAGACTTTCCCAGGGAGGCTGAGAAGTGTGATCCCCCTATAGTTGGAGCACACCCTCCGATCCCCCTTCTTGAAAAGAGGGACCACCACCCCGGTCTGCCAGTCCAAAGGTACTGTCCCCAACCGCCACGCGATGTTGCAGAGGCGTGTCAGCCAAGACAGCCCCACAACATCCAGAGACTTGAGGTACTCAGGGCGGATCTCATCCACCCCCGGTGCCTTGCCACCGAGGAGTTTCTTGACTACCTCGGTGACTTCAGCTTGGGTGATGGACGAGTCCGCCTCCGAGCCCTCAGCCTCTGCTTCCTCAATGGAAGACGTGACGGCGGGATTGAGGAGATCCTCGAAGTATTCCTTCCACCGTCCGGTGATATCCCCAGTCGAGGTCAACAGCTGCCCACCTCCACTGTAAACAGCGTTGGTAGGGCACTGCTTCCCCCTCCTGAGGCGCCGGACGGTTTGCCAGAATCTCTTCGAGGCCGACCGATAGTCCTTCTCCATGGCCTCACCGAACTCCTCCCAGGCCCGAGTTTTTGCCTCCACAACCACCCGGGCTGCAGTCCGCTTGGCCCGTCGGTACCCATCAGCTGCCTCAGGAGTCCCACAAGCCAGCCAGGCCCGATAGGACTCCTTCTTCAGCTTGACGGCATCCCTTACTTCCGGTGTCCACCACCGGGTTCGGGGATTGCCGCCTCGACAGGCACCGGAGACCTTACGGCCACAGCTCCGAGTGGCCGCGTTGACAATGGAGGTGGAGAACATGGTCCACTCGGACTCAATATCTCCAGACTCCCTCGGGATCTGGTCGAAGCTCTGCCGGAGGTGGGAGTTGAAGATCTCTCTGACAGGAGATTCGGCCAAACGTTCCCAACAGACCCTCACAGTACGTTTGGGTCTGCCGAGTCTGTCCAGCTTCCTCCCCGCCATCGGATCCAACTCACCACCAGGTGGTGATCAGTTGACAGCTCCGCCCCTCTCTTCGCCCGAGTGTCCAAGACATACGGCCGGAGGTCGGATGAAACGACCACAAAGTCGATCATCGACCTCCGGCCTAGGGTGTCCTGGTGCCATGTGCACTGATGGACACCCTTATGCTTGAACATGGTGTTCGTTATGGACAAGCTGTAACTAGCACAGAAGTCCAATAACAGAACACCACTCGGGTTCAGATCAGGGGGGCCGTTCCTCCCAATCACGCCCCTCCAGGTGTCACTGTCGCTGCCCACGTGGGCGTTGAAGTCCCCCAGTAAAACGATGGAGTCCCCAGTCGGAGCACTTTCCAGCACCCCTCCCAGAGACTCCAAGAAGGCCGGGTACTCTGCACTGCCGTTCGGCCCGTAAGCACAAACGACAGTGAGAGACCTATCCCCGACCCGAAGGCGTAGGGAAGCGACCCTCTCGTTCACCGGGGTGAACTCCAACACATGGCGGCTGAGCTGGGGGGCTATAAGCAAACCCACACCAGCCCGCCGCCTCTCACCATGGGCAACTCCAGAGTGGTGAAGAGTCCATCCTCTCTCGAGGAGTGTGGTTCCAGAGCCCAAGCCGTGCGTAGAGGTGATCCCAACTATCTCTAGTCGGAATCTCTGAACCTCACGCACAACCTCAGGCTCCTTCCCCGCCAGAGAGGTGACATTCCATGTCCCTAGAGCTAGATTCCGCGTCCAGGGATCGGGTCGTCTAGGCCCCCGCCTTCGACTGCCGCCCGATCCACTTAGCACCGGCCCCTTACGGTCCCTCCTGCAGGTGGTGGGTCCACGGGAGGGTGGCCCCACGTCACTCCTTCGGGCTGAGCCCGGCCGGACCCCATGGGGGGAGGCCCGACCACCAGGCGCTCGCATACGAGCCCCAACCCCGGGCCTGGCTCCAGGGTGGGGCCCCGGCTGCGCCATACCGGGCGACGTCACGGTCCTCCTTTTTTTGGGCATCATAAGGGGTTTTGAACCGCTCTTAGTCTGACCCGTCGCCTAGGACCTGTTTGCCTTGGGAGACCCTACCAGGGGCATATAGCCCCAGACAACATAGCTCCTAGGTTCATTCGGGTACTCAAACCCCTCCACCACGGTAAGGTGGCAGTTCAAGGAGGGACTTCCGACTTTATCTCATAATTTAGACTTTATAATAATAACGACTTGGTAGGTCATAAATATCTCTTATGTCATTATTACTTAGTATGTCATAATTTAACATTTTTATCTCATACTTCCAACTTTATTTCATAATTTTGACTAATCATAATTATAACGTCACTATGATTTATGCCATAATTTTGACTTTTTATCTCATAATTTTGACTATCATACGATTTTTTATGTATTGATTTCTCATATTTATCTGTCTTTCTTTCACAGGAGGGAAGAGGCAGACGCTGATTTTTTATATTGTGCCAATTATATGAAACTGAAGCATTGAATTGAATCTTTTTAATTTTCATTAATGTAACATAATCATTTAATTATTCAAAAAGAATTAAAGAGATTGTGTTGTTTTTGTCAAATTAACTGCGTTAATTATTGTGATTTGTCTGATCAATGAAAAAAACTGTTGATTGAAAAGAAAATAAATAAATATTTTGTTTAAAAATACAAGTCTTGGCGAGTCAAAGTATTTTAAATTAACATGCAGAATTAGAAGCACAAACCTCTGGCTCCACAAATATTGGTAAATATGAGCAAAACTGATATATATTTTTTTGTCATTTCTCCTTTTAGTCTTTCATTCAAAATATTAACAAAAATTCTAACCTTTAATTAAAGTCAAATAGCAAAAAAATTAAGAAAAATTAATTTGAAAAATAATTAAATAAATTTCATTAAAGTAAATAAATAAAATTTGATTTAAATAACTACATAAATAAAAATTAATTAAATTAAAACAAAATAAATACATTTGATAAAACTAAATAAATAAATACAATTTGATTTAAATAAATAGAAATGCAGTGTAAAAATAAATAAAAACGTACAATTGTATTTAAATAAAATAAATAAATATGGTTAATACATTTGATTAAAATAACTTCATTAAATAAATAATATTTGATTCCAATAAAAAAAAATGAGCAGCCACATAAATAAAAACATTTAATTAAAATATATAAATAAATAAATAAAATAAATAACTTGTTTTTTGTAAATAAATTAGACAAAACTAAATAAATAAATTAAATTTTATTCAAATAAATAGTAAAAAATGTCAAAATAAATGTAAATGAAAAAAAAACCTAAGTAAATAAATAAATAAATAAATGTATTAAAATAAAAATATTAAAAATAAATTAATACACACGATCTAAATCATTTGATTAAAATAAATAAACACATAAAACAGTACAATACAATGAGTAGAAAAATCATTTAATGTAACAAACTAAATATTTTGCACATTTATAATATTACATTTTCACAGTTTTAATCAGGTCTTTATGACAGATCCAGCAAGGCCTGCGAACTCTCTGTGCAGGAGATGCTGTTCAAAGGCTTATTAATCGCAAGCTTCCGCTTGAGTCGTGGTTCTGTAGATGAGGTCTGATCTGAGTTCTGGAGACGTTCTGAGAAGGAGATGATAGAAGACGTGGAAGGAGAGGATAGACTCGATGCTTTTCTCTCGAGGGGGAAATTAATGAACTGAATGCTTGAAAACACCCTGTTGCTCTGGTGATAATCAGTCGATCTGGGTGGACACAAAATGACTTCTGTAACAATTATGCCTTCTGTGACCCTTCATGCCACTCATTAACTGAAGAACTGACTTCATAACTCACAATTACGACTTTATATCACGCAATTATAACTTTATATCACGCAATTATAACTTTATATCACGCAATTCTGACTTTATAACTCACAATTATGACTTTATATCACGCAATTCTGACTTTATAACTCACAATTACGACTTTATATCACGCAATTATTATGGGGCAGTCATGGCCTAGTGGTTAGGGAGTTGGACTGGTAACCCAAAGGTTGCTGGTTCGATTCCAGAACCGGTGGGAAATGACTGAGGTGCCCTTGAGCAAGGCACCCACACAAAGGCTGCCCGCTGCTCTGGGTGTGTGTATCCACGTTTGCAGTGTGTGTGTGTTAACTACTCACTACTCTGCTCATAATGTGTGTGCATTAACTTGGATGGGTTAAATGCAGAGGTCAAATTCCAAGTATGGGTTACCATACTTGGCCATCACGTGTCACTTTCACTTTCACTTTCACATTATGACTTTACAACTCACAATTACGACTTTATAACTCACAATTGTGACTATATCACACAATTCTGACTTTATCACGCAATTCTGACTTTTTATCACGCAATTCTGACTATAACAATTACGACTTTATATCACGCAATTATGACTTTACAACTCACAATTACGACTTTATAACTCACAATTGTGACTATATCACACAATTCTGACTTTATCACGCAATTCTGACTTTATATCTCACAATTGTGACTTTATATCACACAATTCTGACTATAACAATTACGAATTTTTAACTCACAATTCTGACTATAACTCACAATTACGACTTTCTAACTCACAATTGTGACTTTATATCACGCAATTCTGACTATAACAATTACGACTTTCTAACTCACAATTACGACTTTATAACTCACAATTGTGACTATATCACACAATTCTGACTTTATCACGCAATTCTGACTTTATATCTCACAATTGTGACTTTTTATCACGCAATTCTGACTATAACAATTACGACTTTATATCACGCAATTATGACTTTACAACTCACAATTACGACTTTATAACTCACAATTGTGACTATATCACACAATTCTGACTTTATCACGCAATTCTGACTTTATATCTCACAATTGTGACTTTATATCACACAATTCTGACTATAACAATTACGAATTTTTAACTCACAATTCTGACTATAACTCACAATTACGACTTTCTAACTCACAATTGTGACTTTATATCACGCAATTCTGACTATAACAATTACGACTTTCTAACTCACAATTACGACTTTATAACTCACAATTGTGACTATATCACACAATTCTGACTTTATCACGCAATTCTGACTTTATATCTCACAATTACGACTTTCTAACTCACAATTGTGACTTTATATCACGCAATTCTGACTATAACAATTACGACTTTATATCACGCAATTATGACTTTACAACTCACAATTACGACTTTATAACTCACAATTGTGACTATATCACACAATTCTGACTTTATCACGCAATTCTGACTTTATATCTCACAATTGTGACTTTTTATCACGCAATTCTGACTATAACAATTACGACTTTCTAACTCACAATTACGACTTTATAACTCACAATTGTGACTATATCACACAATTCTGACTTTATCACGCAATTCTGACTTTATATCTCACAATTGTGACTTTATATCACACAATTCTGACTAACAATTACGAATTTTTAACTCACAATTCTGACTATAACTCACAATTACGACTTTCTAACTCACAATTGTGACTTTATATCACGCAATTGTGACTTTACAACTCACAATTACGACTTTATAACTCACAATTCTGACTATAACTCACAATTACGACTTTCTAACTCACAATTGTGACTTTATATCACGCAATTCTGACTTTATAACTCACAATTCTGACTTTATAACTCACAATTACGACTTTATAACTCACAATTCTGACTTTATATCACACAATTCTGACTTTATCACGCAATTCTGACTTTATAACTCACAATTCTGACTTTACAACTCACAATTACGACTTTATAACTCACAATTCTGACTTTATATCACACAATTCTGACTTTATCACGCAATTCTGACTTTATATCTCACAATTGTGACTTTTTATCACGCAATTGTGACTTTTTATCACGCAATTCTGACTTTATAACTCACAATTACGACTTTCTAACTCACAATTGTGACTTTATATCACACAATTCTGACTTTATCACGCAATTCTGACTTTATATCACGCAATTCTGACTTTACAACTCACAATTACGACTTTCTAACTCACAATTGTGACTTTTTATCACACAATTCAGACTTTCTAACTCACAATTACGACTTTCTAACTCACAATTGTGACTTTTTATCACACAATTCTGACTTTAACTCGCAATTCTGACTTTATATCACGCAATTCTGACTTTACAACTCACAATTACGACTTTCTAACTCACAATTGTGACTTTTTATCACGCAATTCTGACTATAACAATTACGACTCACAATTTCTAGCTCACAATTATGACTTTATATCACGAAATTGTGACTTTATAACACAATTGTGACTATATCTCGCAATTCTGACTTTAATTCGCAATTGTGACTTTCTAACTCACAATTCTGACTTTATATCACACAATTGCGACTATATCACGCAATTCTGACTTTAACTCGCACTTCTGACTTTATATCACGCAATTGTGACTTTATAACTTGCAATTGTGACTTTATAACTTGCAATTGTGACTTTATAACTTGCGATTGTCACAGAAAGCTTTCATAGGTTTCCACAGTCATGAACAACCAGGAATGATCGAAGAGTCACTGAAAACGTAAAAGCCATGGAAATGTCTACATCTTTCTAAATGCCCAGCATGATCAGCTTTACATGCTTTATTCTGGGTCTGAGAATATGGAGATTATAGTTTATATATGATCCCTATGCTGTGGTTCTTTGTTCTTTCACAACTTTATGCATTTGAATATTGTCCACCTTCTCAGGTCCACAATGCAAATCTTGTGTGGTTGTGTTGTGACACACGTATCAGCTCATCAGTCATTGTTAATGGTGAATAATAGAGTTCTTTTATAAACAATTGTCCATAAACACAATCATGAACATTTATAGCAGGATTCAGTATCACAGTCTTTGGTGTCTCTCTCTCTTTCCACTTGAGCAAGCATAAAAAAAGCATTTTTAATATGTATTTCCTCAGAGAATATTTCCTCCAGGCATTGATAACCACAGATAACATATGCAACACACACAAGACCACACAATATACAGTAAAATTGTCCACTAATATTTGTATACTGTGTATATAAATAGTGTAAACTGTGCATATAGTGTGACTTTGCTGTGTATAATATAGCATAAATGGAAATCTGGAATAATACTGCTAACTGAAAAGTAGCATGCAAAAAATAAAATAAAAAAATCATTATGAATAAACTACAATATTAGATAAATAGAGGCTCTAAAATATTTAGACACCTTTGAACACTAATTATATATACAGCATATTATATTATATACAGTCAAACCAAAATTTCTTCAACATTTCTCACATTATCACAGTTTATTCGCTATAGTTTAGAAAATGGTAATAAATATGAGCAGAACTCAGCTGATATTTGACTGGTTTTGTCCGTCCTTCTGTTAGACTGTCTCACACATGAATTATGTTGAATATCTGTCAGCTGTTAAATTTAACTACACAATTAGATAATACCAGTTTAGCTCAACCAATCACCAAGCAATGCTTCATTGTGTTCAGTCTGTGTGTAAAAAGAGCATTAGCAATTAAAGAAAACACACTTCAGCAAAACATGATCAGCTCAAAGTGTCTGAATCATTTTTGCTCCCGAATTGTTATAAATGTCACTGGTAGTCACTGTATGAAGAATTATTGGGTATAATATCTCACAGTTTACTTTATTTTTCTCTCCTCACTTACATAAATGAACTATAATATCCTGCACACACTAGTAGAAAAATATCAAAAATGATATCTAGTGTCTGAATAATGTTTGGTTTTACTAGTGTATAATATATACACATACACATCTCACGCCTCTTTAACTCCCCCTGCTGGAGGATCTTCTGCACTACCGCTGTGATTTGTGCGCATGCGCAGTGAGTCATCTCGCGTTCTAGTGGGCGGGGTTTGTTTGAGCGGCTGCGAGCAGCGGCATCAGATCCGCCGTGAGTGTAGATGGGTGTGTGAGAGTCTCCGTCCGAAACACACACACATACACACACACCGCTCAAAATAACCCGGGGAGACGATAAAGCTCATATACGACAGCCTCTCCGCCGGGAGAGGAGGAGCAGGAGGGTTTCGGGTCCTGAGCGGGCTCGTTGTGCGGGGGGCCATGGCGCGGGACTATGATTACCTCTTCAAGCTGCTCATCATCGGGGACAGCGGTAAGGAAACACCGGGGATGAGAAACGGAAACAGGCCTCAGTCGCTTACAACGACATTTACATTCACTATAACGACTTAACCCGGGCTTTTCGCGCTGGATACACACGTTATGCAGACTTTGAGTGATTTGACAGCTTATAAATGACATTGTTGTTGTTTCTGCTTTAACTGATGTAGTGGGCCTGTCAACTGAGTTTAGAGTCATTCAGTCTGGGTGTGTTCTGAAATTCATTTTTATTATCTAATAAGGTAAAATATGAATATGTTACACTGATTAGCATATTATTTGAAGTGTATGTGACAGAATGGGTGTATGAACACATTTAACTTATCAAATGTGGGGTTAAATATTAAGCATTTGATTTATGAGGATACATTATTTTACTTAATGTTGAGATGTTGGCATGTAATGACACACACACACACACACACACACACACACAAATTCTCTATTCAATTTTCTCTCTCTCTCACACACACACACTCACACTTTCTCTCTCACACACACTTTCTCTCTCACTCACACACACAAACAAACACTCTCTCACACACATATACACACACTCTCACACACACACACACACACACTATAAAAGCACAGAAAGAGTTTTTTCGACGACAGCTCATGAATGTCATGTAATGTTTTCGGTGTAAAGCTGAACTCTGATGTCTGTCTGTCCACAGGTGTCGGCAAAAGCAGTTTACTCCTGAGATTCGCTGATAACACGTTTTCGGGTAGGATCAACACGTCACGTGTGCTTTTAACAAACATTAACTGTGAAAGAAGATACAGAGACACATTACTGTCACTAAAACTGATTACTAACACACTCACACACACACACACACACACACACACACACACACACACACTGCTGTAGGTCATGCTGTTCTACATAATTTAATGCTGGTTAATGTAAGAAAGGTTACAGCGAGTAATAAAGGTTACACATCTTTGAAAAATAAGTATATCCATTGAGATGCATGCAGATTTATGGAGGGTTATGCTAAAAATTAGGGCTGCACGATATTGAAGAAAAATGCGATAAACTTAAATTATCTTTAAAATATATTTAAAATGAAATAACCTACATATGCGTTTCACAATCTTTTTGTGACAGTAAAACATCCCTACAGCTTCTGACAGTGAACATCAGTGTTTTACTGTATATCAGAAGTGTTATTCTAACATCAGTGTAAACCTCGGGGGTCAGGGGTCAGGTTATCCTACATTAGGGTTATTAACAACACAAACTGAATAATCAAATGTAAAAATAAAACACTGATTAGTTTTCACTGTATGAATTGAATATATCCTGATTCTTATTAAAGCTACAAAAGTTATTCAGCCGAGAGCAGCTTTTCTTCATGACCCAGTTATATATACATTTGCGATATTTCGATAATTTCAATATATTGTGCAGCCCTGCTAAAAATATCAGCAGCATTGAGCTTATTTCCAGGATGATTTAGTGATTTTTATGCTGATTTCTGTGTCGTTGCAGGAAGCTACATCACCACGATCGGCGTGGACTTCAAGATTCGCACGGTGGAAATAAACGGGGAGAAAGTCAAGTTGCAGATTTGGGATACAGCCGGACAGGAGAGATTCAGGACCATCACCTCCACGTGAGTCGCATTAAACTGATGCTTTCTGACGCCGCGCGATAAAAGGTTCTTCTCCATGTTAATCAGTGTTTGTCCTAACCGGCCGCGACGGCGACAACAAACACAAAGTGTGGCGATGATAATCTCAGGTGCTGTTTATGTGCTTTATTTAATGTTAAAAGTGTGTCATGTGACTCTGAATATCATTTAGTGCTCCAGCTTTGAAGCTGTAAAAGCAACAGTGGATAATTCACCTCAGATCTTGAGGTTAAACAAATGGAAACAAGAACATTCAAACTGTGAACAAAGAAGTGTATTCTTTGACAAAGATTGTTTTAGTAACTCAGTAGCCTGTGTGTTTTTAATAATGTTTAAATGGTGTAATATTTGTGAATTTGATTATGTAGCGACTTATCCATGTTCTTGCGAGTGCCGTCAAGATTACTCTCTGGTGCCACGAGACTCCGCCCACACGCTGTTCTGATTGGCTGACTCCGCCCACACAATGTTCTGATTGGCTGACTCCACCCACACACTGTTCTGATTGGCTGACTCCGCCCACACGCTGTTCTGATTGGCTGACTCCGCCCACACACTGTTCTGATTGGCTGTGGGTTTTGATTGATTTTGACGCATCTCGCAGACGCGTCGCTGTGTGGACAGACACATTATTTGTTGCTGGAATCTTAACGCATCGGGTCTGGTTAGGACACGGTGTAAGATGCAGTTTTGAGAACAGCGTCGCATGAGTCCTAATGAGATGTTCATTTACATTTATTCATTTACAAGACGCTTTTATCCAAATCGACTTACAAATGAGAACAATAGAAGCAGTTAAACTAACAATAGGACAGCAATATGTAAGTGCTTATGACCCTTCCCAGTTTAGTCTAACGCAGTACAGGTTTTTTATTTTATTTTTATAGATAGATATAGAATAGAAGAGAAAATGTTCACATGCTAAAGTCAAACTCAGTCGAGTGTCCCGTGAGCATTGAATATGGAGCAAGAGTGTGTTCACTAACAGTCAGAAGTTTGGGATCGGGAAGATCTTTAATGTTTTTAGAAGAAGTCTCTCATTTTTTTGATTAAGAAAAAAAGCATCATTACTCCAGTCTTCAGTGTCACATGATCCTTCAGAAATCAGTAGAATATGATGATTTGATGATCAAGAAACATTTATGATTATTATCAGTGTTGGAAACAGTTATTTGCACTTTTATTTCAGGATTCTTCGATGAATAGAAAGTAAAACAAAGAACAGCATTTATCTGAAATAGAAGCTTTAATAGAAAATAAATGCTGTTCTTTTGAACTTTCTGTTCATCAAAGAATCCTGGAAAAATAATTCTACACAGCAGTTTTCAACACTGATAATAATCATAAATGTTTCTTGATCATCAAATCATCATATTAGAGTGATTTCTGAAGGATCATGTGACACTGAAGACTGGAGTAATGATGCTGAAAATTACACTTTACTGTATATTCACATAGAAAACAGATATTTTAAATTGTCATAATATTTAACAGAATTACTGTTTTTTTTCTTGTATTTTTAATCAAATAAACGCAGCCTTGGTGAGCAAAAGAGACTTCTTTTAAAAACATTAAAAATCTTACCGATCTGAAGCCTTTGAACGGCAGTGTAGATGCACTTATTTGATTTAATGAACTAAGTGCATGCGCTGTGTTCGTTCACGTGATTCGCTGGTGTTTTCAGCGTCTCGATTCACAGTTAAAGCTCAACATGAAGATCCTCCGCACGGATCCGCTGCGAGTTTGAGTCGCTTTAACATGCGTTCGAGAACGAAACGCGCCACACATCTCCACAAACTTATGATGAGAAGCGCTGAGCAACTAAAGGATGGTTTAACATTTGAAAATGAAAATAAAAAATAAGACAGCCATATGAATATTAATATATATTTATTTTTCTTTACAGTGAAATACTATATTAATAATATTACTAATAATATTATAATACATAATTAACTAATATATTATATTATATGTATATGAATTATATCATTAAATATATATATATATATATATATATATATATATATATATATATATTTATTTATATTTATTTATTTATATTAGTTAATATATTAAGATTATTATATATTTATATATTACAATTTAGATTTTTAATAATTTATATATTTTTATAATCTATATATATAAAAAATATATATTATGCAACAAAGAATGTCTTTTTTTATTAAATAATCATTAAAATAATAATATTATATTATAATTAAGGGTTTTTACGGTTGCGGTTTTACACCAAAATAAAAGTTGGATGGATGATAAAATAAAAATTTGAAAATAAAAATGAAAAATAAGACAGCCATATGAATATTAAATATATTTATTTTTCTTAAATGGTCTATTATTATTTTACGTGAAATATATTAATAATATTAATTATAATATATAATTAATATATATATAATATATTAATTATATATTATAATATATATATATATACATATAAAATTATATTAATATAATATTACAATTTGTTTTATTTAATAATCATATTATTTTATTATTCTTATTTTACAGCCATAGTGATATACGTATAATAACAAAAAAATAGCCAAATGTTGAGCCCTACAAACGAGCTGGGATATTTTTTTTTAAATTGCCTCGTTTCCTTGTAATATAGCTGCGATTCTTAGAGAGGAAATAAGTCTTAAAATTCGCTGTGTTTCAGTGGTAAAAGTAATATTTTTAGAGTATAATCTCAATGTTCATTGAGATCTGATGAACGGCAGGCAAATGGAGACGCAGGTTTTCGAGTGTCTTGTTTCCTCTTTCAGTCTGTAGAGAAACCGCAGCCTTCCTTCTGATGCTCAGTACCTTCAGTTTCAGTGCATGATCCACTTCATGCTCTCAGACGCACGTTTCAACCAGAGCTGAAGCTAGGGAATGAGGACAGTTAAACGAAACTGAAGCATTAAAGCTTCTGTGTTGTATGTTTACTACAAGTTTATATAAAATTGTAACAATTTAATCAAGCTTTTAAAATGTAATCAAATTAAATATAACATTGAATTAACATAAAAACTGCATTTCTCATAAGTTGCTGCTCAACATACTGTATACATTTAAAACAATATAATAATGAAATAATTTCTTGGTTGTATGAAATTAAAACTATTAATATTATTTGTATTAGTCTGAGACGTAGGTTTTAGTGTACAGTAGTGATGGCGATATTTCTGTCCGAATTTCTTGAAGTTTGGCCGAACTTTTATTTTGACGGTTTGTCGTGAAGATTTTTCAGTGAATTTGACGGAAGTTTTTCTCAAATGAAACGAGAAAAAGCTTGTGAAGAGACTCTTACAGCAGCTCGTGTGTGTGTGTTCAGGTCCTCAGATACTGAGACGCAGTGTGTGTGTTTGAGTGTGTGTGTTTGAGTGTGTGTGTGTGTGTGTGTGTGTGTGTGTGTGTGTGTGTGTGTGTGTGTGTGTGTGTTCAGGTCCTCAGATACTGAGACGCAGTGTGTGTGAGTGAGTGTTTGTGTGTGTGTGTGTGTGTGTGTTTGAGAGAGAGTGTGTGTTTGAGAGAGAGTGTGTGTGTGTGTGTGTTTGAATTTGAGTGTGTGTGTGTTTGAGTGTGTGTGTGATGGGTAGGGTTAGTGTAAGGAGATAGAATATACCATTTGTACAATATAAAAACCATTAAGTCTATGGAGAGTCCCCACAAAGATAGTGAACCAGATGTGTGTGTGTGTGTGTGTGTGTTTGAGTGAGTGTGTGTGTGTTTGTGATTAGATTAGTGGATTACTGTAGATTAATCCATATTATCCAGGAAAAACATCATATGTAAATTTGACTGTGATCTCGATATGATATGGTTCCTCAGCCTTTACACAACCTGTGTGTGTCTTCAGCTGTGTGTTCAGGTGTGTGTTGCAGACGGGAGTGAGTCTGAGCTCCACAAAGACTCTGTTGATGGAGTCGCTGGTATGTGGAGCGCAGGGATGATCGTCACACGCTCTCCTATTAGAATAAGTGAATCTCAGGATCAGCTCACACACACACACTACACCAGCTGACGCCTTCCAAACCTGACGCATCTCTGTTCTGCAAGTGTCAGATCACCAAATGAATGTTTTGACATGGGAACATCTGATGACGTTCACCACTTCCTGTCAGTGATGATGTCATTCACAGGAAGTGAAAGAGGCATTAGGAATCATTTAAACTGGGTTCCTTGTCTCTTATTCCAAACAGACTGACATTTCCCTGTTCCAGTGCTGTTTTCAGGAGTTAAACTGGTCAGACTGGAGTTGTACGGGCCGCTGAGAGCATGATCTGATGATCTAGAACTGAATCAGCACAGATCTGTGTGAATGCCGTGCGTTCCAGCCCAGTTTCTTCATTGAGTCCGTTTAATCCTTTAAATCAGCGATTCTCTTTTTTTTTTTTTTTTGTCAGCCGAACCTTTTTGAGCTCAAATATTTACTTGACTCACTCCTCAAATTTAACATTTCAACAAATTTGCATGTTTGCAGTTCTTTGGTGTTGATTAATGGTCACATGACGGTAACGTAAACAAATGAAATATTCCATGTTTTTTAGTAAGTGTTTTATTTTGTGATTATTTATTTATTTATTTAATTTATTTTACTTTAACATTTTTATGACTTATTATTAGGGATGCACGATATATCGACCACTATATCGGTATCGGCCAATATTCATTAGATTCACATGACGTCACTGTAGCTTTGCGCCGCCATCTTTGCGACCGACGGTCTCAGTAATGCCTGCAATATGCTGTGCAGTTGCTGCAACAACAGCCGAAAGAGGAACTGAACTGGTATTTTATTCTATACCAAAAGAAGAGAGAAGAGAGAATCATTTATTTAAAAGACTTGAAGTCTCATGTTGGTTTGTGGTTAATTATATTTCCATTATACTCTCAGAGGCCAACATTATACAGACAGATATTGACAGATAATGTTTTGTCTTCATTTTAATGTTGGATCTGTTTAAATGCACTTTATCATGGTAAGTTAGTAAGATTTGGGGTTGTTTTGAATATAACTGTCTGTCTGTCTGTTAGTTAATACCTACCTAAATCTAATAAATATTTTTCTGAAGTTCATAAAGATATTGTCTTCGTCACATGCGCTTTAGATGTTATGTTGTGTAAGTAACGTTAGCTCTGCAGACGATGCATAATCTCAGCCTTGAAATGCACATTCAAGGACTAGTTCTTCCAAAAATGATAATTCTGCCGTCATTTAATCACCTTCATGTGCAAATCCTTAAGTTTACTTTCCGTGGAAGACAAAGGGACATTTTTGAATATGTAGCCTAATGGAGACTCTTCTGTCGATGTAATGAAAGTGAATGAGTAACGTTAGCCTACTGGGGGCTGTCACGCAAAAAATGATAATAATAAAAGACAAAAAAACATCACAAAAGTATCATAAAAGTGATCTAATACGACTCGTCCGTTATATTAATATCGTTATTTATTCATATGATAGCTTTATGTGACGAACAAACTGCAATTTAAGTCGTTATATTATAATCACTGAGCTTACCTCTTGATAGCTTTTAATCGCAGCCGAATCATTCAAAAAGATTCGACTCGAAAGATTCTTTCATTTCGATATTTGTGTGTATTAAACCTTCTTCTCTGTAATTGAACATCTGTTCTTTCGGACAGATATGGCAGTCTTTTATGATATTCGGCTGATGTCTCTGGCTGTGCTGATGGACGGTTTAGATAGATTCATTCGCCAGCCGAACAGCTGCAGATTCATAGATTCATTCATGACATCGCCTCGACTCTCATGCAGGGTATCTGCACAATTTTTAAAGTCAAATTTAAGGCTTTTTAAGACCTTTTTAAGACCTGAAGAAATCAAAATTAATACCGTACATTAGAGGTGCGCAATATTGACCAAAATATGTCTATATATTTTCAAAGTTTTGTTGATGATAATTAGATGATATTTTTCTGATTGTGTTTTTGTACTGGTACCCTGGCTGGTTTAGGCCTGTTGTTGACAGCAGACCCACGAAGATATTCATATTTTTTATATTCTATAGTGGTCAGTTCACAGCAGTGACCGAAATTAACATTTTTATTAAGGGGCAATATTTGCCACCTTAAATTGATTTCCAGGGGCATTTTCACCTATATATGGACATTGTTTCTAAACGTATTTAGAGGTATGCATCATCTTTTATGTCAAATTCTAACATTCAAATTAAATTATATTAGAATAACACAGTACCAATGTCAAATTAAATCATAAAATCCATCCTTGCAGTGCAGAGCTGACACAGAAGCGGCGTCAAAACTGGCATTACTATATTTACACTTCATTTACAATTGCATAAATAAAGCTATTCAATATTTAAATATGAAATGATTTATAATTTTAACATTTGAATTAAAGGATACTTTAAATATGAAACTGAAACCACCAGTAGGTGGCGGCAAGTCACTGTCTTAATAAGCGAGTTGTTGGAGTCATTTATTCAACCGATTTGTTCAAACGGCTGATTCATTCAGAAAACAAGTGATTGTTCATTGAATCGTTGAAATGATTCGTTCAAAACGCGGATTTCAGTAAAAAAATAAAATAAAAATCATCTTTGTCTGTTGGACCACGGCTTCATTATGAAATTCTCGTCGGCAATATAGTGAAAATTGACAATATTGTGTCCAAAAAGTAACTTAACTTTATTTTTAATTTAACTGTTGTATAAAATAAATAGCACATTTGCAGTTGTGCAAAGGAAAACGCCACTCTTGCTCATGTGATATTCTAATATGACAACATAATATGATATAAATATGACAAAAACTCATTTGGGGACATCTATAAACTGACACATCACGCAGTGAAAGCATGAGAGACAAACGCGATGTCAGCTCGCAGTCGCAGTGCCTCGTACATTGTTAAAACAATGATTACAATATCATCATAGTTCATAGACAATATCGCACACTCCTAAGCACATAAAGAATGAACTTACAATTGAACTGACATTTACTCGTTTTCTTCTCTCCTCTCGCGTGCAGGAGACAGACGCAGGCTGATATACTGCCGTAAGTGACGCGAATTGTCACGTGAACAAGCAAATCCACCAAGATAATAATACGTAGGCCTACGGTAATTAGATAGTTTTAATTTCTAAAGCATTTAGATAAGTATAAGTCAAAGTGTCATCTAAAATTTAAGACCTTTCATAAGTAAAAATAAGACTTTTTTAAAAAAAAAACTTGATTTTTAAGACTTTTTATGGCCTTAAATTTGACAAATCTAATTTAAGACCTTTTAAGACTTTTTAAGGATCCGCGGAGACCCTGTCATGAACGCGCGCCATGAAGCTCTATGACTTAAGTATTTCTATATCATGAAAGGCCAATTGGGGCAAGCCTGGGGCAGATAATAATGGACTAAAGAAAACTGGGGGTAACAAATAAGGATCGGAGCCTAAAATAGAAATTTTCTCCAGGTATCTCTGTCTCTCTCTCTCTCTCTCTCATTCAAATGGGCAGTTTGGGCGGCCATACCGGGCGAGTCGGTCGCAAATATGGCGGCGTTCTATTTGTAGTGACGTAGGTGGCATCTATGAATATGTTCATTTTTATTGTTATCGGCCCGATAAGAACATTTGGCCGACAATTAATGTTTTATTTCCTGTTTAATACATCGATATGAATTGTTGCATCGATCTAACGTATAACGATTCGATGCATCGATGCCACACTTAAAATATCTATAAACTAGGACTGGGACGACACACCCATCTCCCGATTCAATACTATCACGATACTTGGGTGCCAATAGATATGTATTGCGATTATTTATTTATTTGTTTATTTATTTACTTTTAGAATTGCGAGATTTCTACAAATATTGCGATTCGATATAGCAATATATTGCAATTTTTTAACATTAGACCATCGGGTAAAGTTCAATCATACACTTACCCAGACTGTACATGATGTATAAGATGAGTCATATTTACAAAAACAAATCATCACATCTTTCTGACTGTTATTTCAGAAGCGTCACACAACACTACATTCTCCTGAACAAATGATTCAATAACAAATAAATTTTTTAACAGTCTCTTGTCACAATGTAATCGATAAATGCGTTATTTTAACAGGGTTCCCGCGGGGTCTTAAAAAGTCTAAAATTCTGAACTTTAATTTTAAGGCCTTAAAAAGTCTTCAAAACAGCCAGATTTTCATCCGCGGTCTTAAATTTCATTTAGTCAGGTCTTAAAAAGGGTTTACCCTCGTTTATTTCCAGGAACGCTGGCCGCAGAAAGTTATTACAAAGTAGCAAAAAAGTATCGAGTCGTAGCCTACGAAGCGGAGCTCTAGTGCAGGGTCTCCAACACGTCGCTCGCGGCCTGACTGGAGGTCGCTCGCCAAGAGGCCGTTCACATATCGCGTCTTTTGCGTGCTCAAGTTCGTTCAAATGTAGGCGCGCGGTAAGCGTGATCATATTAGAAGCGACGTGCTCGTTTTTTCCAGGCGCTGTCTGAAAGCTCAGTCAACAGGAATGATGGGGGTGCACCCAAACACTACGGGTGTTTTTCTCAGCTACAGCAAGCGTTTCTCGGTGGTGGAAATCCATTAGCCACTAAAACTTCTTTGTCGTTGTGGAGACGCAGGGCATGGTTGCATAGCAACGACAGACGCCACGGGAACATCGGACCGAATTTTACTATTAATAATAAAAGATAAGCTAAAGTGCATTGTAAATGTCAGTAATTTATCTTTTTGGACTCATTCTTTTTATAAAAAAATATTTAAAGTCTGAAATATATGAGGTTTATCTTTTTATAAAACCTTTTTTGTCAAACCTTTATTTTAACTTGTACATGTTAGTATATAACATGCAAGACACTTTAAAAATGTTCATATTTTAATGTTTATGTAAACAAAGTGCATATTGATGCTAAATTTATTTGTTATTAGCTGGTTTTCGACATAAAACTTGGTGAATTGATTTCATTGTGTAGTAATAATACTTTTTGAACAGGATTCTGTGATAACCGTGATCATTTTTGTCACTATAATCATGAAATTAAATGTTCATGCCATTTCATCTCTAGTTATGATCAACTAAAATCAACTAATTATGTGTTTTTTACAGTATAATATGCAAAGTACAATTTTCTATAAAAAAATGATATCTGATTCTGTTCTTTTCTCTGACACGCGTTGTTGGGTGTGGAAGGTTACTAATGTGATTTATCTGTAAATTAAATTAATGCTTTTTCAATTACTGAATTCATTGAAATAAAATGAATTCTTTGATTTGAATATTTATTTGGTAATGCGTTGTGTAGGTCTTAAATTTCAATCTTTATGGTCTTAAAATGTCTTAAAAAGGTCTTAAATTTGACTTACTGAAACCTGCAAGAACCCTGTTTAAGCACCAAGTTTCTATCAAAAGCTGATTTTGATCGCTATCGTAGTCTTCAGTGTTCATATTTGAACTTTAGACTTTTACCCAAGTACTTCTATGATCATTTTAACAATTGCATCACAGAAATAATGATCCTATGAGGTTGAAAAGACTTTCATGACGACTCTCTCCGGGTCAGCGCCAACACAGATCTGAATGTTGCGATATGATTTTGTCAAAGTTTAATAGACTGACGAAATGAAAGATTGTGTGTGTGTTTGAATCGAGATCACAGTCTTTTAAAGATGAATCGTGCAGCTCTACTGTCTTATCTCTCTCTCAGTATATGAGCAGCGCGAGGGCTTTCAGTGCGTTCAGTCTCACGTCTCTTCCACGCGCACACTTGGGATATTACGTCCCTCAACGCTCATAGACACATTTCATCCTCTGTTGGAACGAAAGTGGCTAACTTCTGTCAACCTCATCTACAAGCAAGGACAAAAATAAAGCAATTGAATTTGAATTAATATCGATTCTGGAATAAAAAAATCGATTTTAGATTCGAAAAATAAATAAATTGCGATAGCTAGGTGAACCGATTTTTTTCTCCCAGCCTCTTATATACATATGGTACCTTTATTTTGACACTCTCCACATCCTCACGTAAAGTCCATTTCCGCCAAAGCGCACATTTTCGTTAACTCCCCATACTGTCCGCCGGTGTGTCTTTAACGTTAATTTTCTCAGCTGAAATAGACGCCTGACAAGATTGTCTGAACCCTAATAGCGCCAGTCTTTTCTTCCGTATTGTGACGTATATCCGCTTCTGGAACAAGATCAGATGTGGGCGGGGCTTGATTGTGTCTGTGAGGAATTGATTGGATGGTTGTGGTTTGCTATTGGCTGGTCTCATGTGAGTGACAGGTTATAGCTCCGCCCTCGTCGTCAGAGAAGAGATTCTGCAAGAGGAAGTTATTCTCATTCAAGATTATTAAAACTTTAATGATGTGCACCGATAAATCATTTAAAGTAGCGATATTCCCTTAAAAATAAGAGCCATCCAGTTTGATTTCATGTTGACTAACCTTAAAACTTTTATAAATAGTTTTTATTTTTTTATTTTTTCAATTGTTTCTTGCAACGAATCTATTGCAATGGCACTAAATTACTGTTGATCAGTGTGTCTGTGGCTGGTCTCAGATCAGGACTTTCATTGTGTTTTTATGTTTGTTTGTGTCATGTGATCTCTTCCAGGTACTACAGAGGCACACACGGCGTTATAGTGGTTTATGACGTCAGCAGCGCAGAGTCGTTCGTGAACGTCAAACGCTGGCTTCATGAAATCAATCAAAACTGTGACGATGTTTGTCGAATATTAGGTAAATAGATTTTTGTTTTTTTGGATGAATTTCACAAAGAAATGTTATTTTAATGTTATGTGTACATGGTTATAATGCTATTAATGTCATATGAAATTTCTATTTGTTCATGTTTTTATTAGTTGATGATGTGGAATATAGTTTTATGTATTAATTTAAAGGGCTTTTTTTTAAGAATGGTCAAATTAATCTCAACTGCCTATGAAGAAAATTATGGTCATTTTTTAGTTTTTATACTATTATTTCTTATATTTTATGAGATTTTTTGGAAGGAAATGTTTAATTGACTTAATTTCTTAATTAATTGACTTAATTCACTTAATTTCTTTAATGTTTGATATTTTGGAGATGAAATAAGAATTTGACATTTTTTGATGGTATTTTATCAGATTCAGCCTTTTAGCATGTTATGAGCTCTTGATGATCAGTGTGTGGTTACTTTACTGCTAATTAAAGGTGCAGTAAGCGATTTCTAAGAAACAGACACGCCCCTCCCTTCACTACTGGATGTCTCTTTATAATAGCTGAAGCAAAGCAAAATAATGCTTCATGAAGATGATGAACGAACAACAAGGAAGAACAAAAAATGAACATATAGTACACTAGAGTATTTACAAACAAATGCAACCCCGGCATCTGTTTTCAGGCCTTCCTGCTCAGGTCTCTCCAGCACTGGAAGGCTTTATTAATATTAATGCGGGCCCTAAAGCTCTTGCCTGATCATAACCCTCTTTTGTAATGTCTCTCAGCCATCTCTCTTTCTACAGTCTTTCTTCAAATCTCCATCTTGCTCACTCTCTCTCCTCCCCCATCATGAGTGGACACGCCCCCTACTGCTGATTGGCTCACTCTCTCCTCCCCCATCATGAGTGGACACGCCCCCTACTGCTGATTGGCTCACTCTCTCCTCCCCCATCATGAGTTGACACGCCCCCTACTGCTGATTGGCTCACTCTCTCCCCTCCCCCATCATGAGTGGACACACCCCCTACTACTGATTGGCTCACTCTCTCCCCTCCCCCATCATGAGTGGACTCGCCCCCTACTGCTGATTGGCTCACTCTGTCCTCCCCCATCTTGAGTGGACATGCCCCCTACTGCTGATTGGCTCACTCTCCCCCCTCCACCATCATGAGTGGACACGCCCCCTACTGCTGATTGGCTCACTCTGTCCTCTCCCATCATGAGTGGATACGCCCCCTACTGCTGATTGGCTCACTCTCTCCCCTCCCCCATCAAATCAAATCAAATCAAATCAAGTATATTTGTATAGCGCTTTTCACAATACAGATTGTATCAAAGCAGCTTCACAGTATTAAATTAAAATAAAATAATACAACAAGGTTTGTTTCTAGTGGAATTTATTGATTGATAGAATAAAATTAAATATCCCCAAAATATCCCCATCATGAGTGGACACGCCCCCTACTGCTGATTGGCTCACTCTCTCCCCTCCCCCATCATGAGTGGACTCGCCCCCTACTCCTGATTGGCTCACTCCGTCCTCCCCCATCTTGAGTGGACACGCCCCCTACTGCTGATTGGCTCACTCTCTCCTCCCCCATCATGAGTGGACACGCCCCCTACTGCCGATTGGCTCTCTCCTCCCCATCATGAGTGGACTCGCCCCTACTGCTGATTGGCTCTCTCCTCCCCATCATGAGTGGACTCGCCCCTACTGCTGATTGGCTACAAGAGTGTTGTGCTGCTCGGTCCGATCCACTTTCAACAGCGTTTCTCAGAAATCTCTTACTGAACCTTTAAAGGACAATTCCAGTGAAAAATTAACCTAGGGATAATTAACACATGGTTACCGAGTCGTTCGTTCCCTGGGATGCGTTTTCATGAAAATCGAATGTAAAGCAGGCATCTTGGAAAACAGTCTCGACTAATCGAGTCACGAGCGCCGTGCTAAGTGAGCTGGTCGATAGGAATTACGTTTGTGAAATCTAACGTAGCACGGCGTTCGTGACTCGATTAGTCGAGACTGTTTTCCAAGATGACGCCTGTCTGTAAACGCGTAATGTTCTGTCTTTATAAAGCATCTTCTTATTAAACTGTCTGTACACTTACAAAGTTCTCAATGCTTCGGTTTGCATGTAGGGACCCTCATTATGCTACTGTGTTAGTGTGAGGCTATTTTGAGCCTTGTTAGTGGTATTAACTAGCGATTTACTTTTACTTACTCTGTGCCCCATATACTAGTGTTATGAGCTAATCTGTTTTTAGAGATAAAACTCTTTACATTCTATAATCATGAAAACGCATCCCAGGGAACGAACGACTCGGTAACCATGTGTTAATTACCCCTAGGTTAATTTTTCACTGGAATTGTCCTTTAAGATGTGACTGTTGTTTTTGTTATTGGTTATATTTGGTTTTAATGGTCATGTGGTCTGAATTCAGTGGGCAATAAGAATGATGACCCCGCCTCTAAAGTGGTGGAGACCAATGACGCGCAGAAGTTTGCTGAGCAGATGGGCATCCGACTGTTCGAGACCAGCGCCAAGGAGAACGTCAACGTGGAGGATGTAAGTTTACACCTCTATATCTGCATCCACGTGAATATTATCAAGTTACAACAATTCTATTGTACCTAAAAAGTTTAATGTAACAATGGCTGCGTTTATATGCATTTGGAGCTCTGAAAGCAGGATGGATTCTGATTGGCTGTCATTGTTTTCATTGTTACTTCACTCTGAATGTGATTCCAATGATATTGTGTAGTCTGGTCTTTTGTTTCGTATAATGTTTAGAAGACATCTACTGTTCAGAAATGCCTTGTTTTCATTGATTCACTCTGTGTGTCTTCATGTCAGATGTTCAACTGCGTCACTGAGCTCGTCCTGAAGACCCGGAAGGAGTCGGTGGCCAAACAGCAGCAGCAACAGCAGAGCGAAGTGATCAAACTGAGTAAGAGCAGCAAACGCAAGAAGAAGTGCTGCTAATGGACTGGACACACACACACACACACTCTCACACACACACTCTTAGACAAAACGCCACTGAACTGACAAGAGAACTTAACATACTTCAACCAACCCGTCAGAGACTAGTAATGAGAGATATATCTAGAGATTTACTAATGATGAGCCCGTTTGGACTTCGGGAGGCGAACAAACTCGGATGTTTTAGCCGGAGTGGATTCAAGTGGCATCGCACTTTTGTCTTTCTTTCCTGCCACGAGAATTTTAAAATGGAGAATGAAATGTTTTCTCTCTTCATGCATCTTCATCGTCCACGTTTCGCGCGGCTGTGGGATCAAAACCAGCGAGGCCCAGCGTGAGTGTCGGTGCGGCCAATCAGGACGTCGGAGAACATCACGTGTTTTCATGCTCTCGTTATTGACGGCCACTTTATGGACCAAACATGTGCTGATCTGCCAACCGCCGAGACACACTCGGTTTGCCTTTTGCTTTCTCTTTTGTCTTTCATTTTTGTAAAATTGTATTTTTTTACTAACAAATCATACAATCAAACACACGGTAGCATTTAGGGAATCTCATTGGAAGCTCGTTTTCGCCACGAAATAGAAAAATAATAATAATGGTAATTGCAACTCAACTTTGTCTTGAATCGACAGTATGAAAAGTCAGAATTGTGAGTTTATATTTAAATTTATATATAAAAAGTATATATAAAAAAGTCCGAATTGCGAGTTTATATAAATGGCAGAATTATCTGTAAAAAAAAACTGGTGCAGATTTTTTCTCGATTGTTTATATCACAAAAATCAGAATTGCAAGTTTATAATAAAAATATAAACTCACAGTAATAATCCCCCCCCCCCCAATTTTTTATGTCTCAATTCTGAGAAAAAAGTCAGAATTGCAAGTTTATATAAAAAAAGTCAGAATTGTGAGATATAAACAGCAGAAAAAAATACTTTATTATAGTTTTTTTATATAAACTCACAATTCTGACTTTTTTCTTACAACCGCAATTCAGATTTTTTTCTCTCAATTGTTTATATCTCACAATATCACGAAAAAGTCAGAATTGCAAGTTTATATATAAAAAAATCAGAATTATCTGTAAAAAAAACAACTGAAGTGCAAATTTTTTCCTTTTTTTTGAGAAAAAAAAATCAGAATTGCAAGTTTATAATAAAAAAGGTCAGACTTGCGAGATATAAAGTCACAGTAATATTTTTTTATCCCAATTTTTTTATCTCTCTCAATTAGGAGAAAAAAAGTGAGAATTGCGAGTTTATATAAATGGCAGAATTATCTATAAAGTCAAAATTGCAAGATATAAACTCACAGTTGCAAGAAAAAGTAAAAAAAAAAAAAAAACTCAATTGTTTATATCTCACAATTCTGAGAAAAAAGTCAGAATTGCAAGTTTATATAAAAAAGGTCAGAATTGTGAGATATAAACAGGAGAAAAAAATACTTTTTTATATTTTTTTTATATAAACTCACAATTCGGACTCTTTTTTTTTACAACCGCAATTCAGATTTTTTCTCTCTCAATTGTTTATATCTCACAATATCACGAAAGTCAGAATTGCAAGTGTATATAAAAAAAAGGTAAGAATTATCTGTAAAAAAAAAGAAAAAAAAAGCAGAATTGCGGTTGCAAGAAAGTGAGAATTGTGAGATAATACCCACTTATCTTTAAAAAAAACCCCATTTTTATCCCGTGTCGTAAACAAGCTTCCACAGAATCTGGTGCCATTGACCGAACGTGATCATATTTGGTGAGGAAACGCTGAACCTCATGTGAAAGTGCCGAGTCGTCATCAGAAACGCATGTTCTGTCTTCATTTACTCTCCCGCACGTCACCGCCAGCCGCTTCCTTCTGCTGTGGGTCACGGAGGAGAGCAGCGTGAACATTCTGCCAAACGTCTCCTGTAGGGTTTCACAGAAGAGCGGGTTCGGACGGACATGAGGGCGAGTAAATGATCTTAGTGAGTCTCTCACCGTGAAGAACAGTGATCATGTGACTGATGTATTTCAGGAAGACCTGAAGACCGATGATTGAAACGTTCACTTTCAGTGTCAGCTTTGCACAGATTGTGGGAGCGACTGATTCTTGCTTGTGGAATCTGAATCCACCGTTGTGCTGATCTGTGTTGATATGATTGAAGGTCCGCTCTCTATGATGAACACGCATGTCTGCATGTGGACACTCACACGTGCGTATGTGTGCTTCTGTGTGTATGTGTAATGATCTGGTGTACACTGGAAAACATGAAATATTACTCATATCCATTGTCCCAACAACACCATAATAAACATTTTAAAAGAACAAACCGCTTGACTTCTTTCTGCAGTCGTTCCACCACAAGGTGGCGCTCTAACCCTGATAATCCTGATCTAATCATGACAAACTCCTGCAGTTCAACACTGTTGTTTTATTCAGATCTACAGTTTGATAGAATTACTGACATGGTTTTGTTTTTGGATGAGCTGAAATTGACTGATCACTGTTTTATATATTAGATTCATGTGAATAAAGACCATCAGTCAGGCTAGAATCTGATCAAAAATACTGTAAAATCCGTGAAATATTATTACAATGTAAATCATCTGTTTTCTATGTGAATATACAGTAAAGTGTAATTTATTCCTGTAAATTTTCAGCATCATTACTCCAGTCTTCAGTGTCACATGATCCTTCAGAAATCACTCTAATATGATGATTTGATGATCAATTATTATTAAATATTATCGGTGTGCAATTATTGCTATTGGTTCTTATTATTATCAATGTTTATAATTGTTTTTGCTGAAAAAATTACATTTTTCAGGATTCTTTGATGAATAGAAAGTTCAAAAGAACAGCGTTTATCTGAAATATAATATTTTGTAACATTATAAATGTCTTTACTGTAACTTTAGAACAATTAAATGAATAAAAGTATTAATTTAGTATTTTTTTTAACCTTACCCCGATCTTTTGAATGATAGTTAATCACGGTTTCCACAAAAATCTGACCTGTTTTCAACACTGATAATAATCATAAATGTTTCTTGATCATCAAATCATCATATTAGAGTGATTTCTGAAGGATCATGTGACACTGAAGACTGGAGTAATGATGCTGAAAATTCACAGGAATAAATTACACTTTACTTTATATTCACATAGAAAACAGATGATTTACATTGGATTAATATTTCACTATTTTTACTGTATTTTGATCAAATAAATTCAGACTTAATAAACATGAGACTTCTTTTTAAAAAAAGTACAGGATGTAATGTGTTTTTTTCAAAGTATTTTTCTTTTATAGTAATTGATCCCTGCTCATGTTATATAATGAATCATTTAAGTGAACAAATGCTTATATTTCATATCACTTATATTATTTATATTGACTGAACTTATATTTTCATATTTCTTCAGTCAACAGTCATTCCAGTTGTAACTTATCCATGCTGACAAGTAATTAATTTTAGTAAATTAAATAATTTGTTAACACTTTACAATAAGGTTAATTAATTAACATGAATGCATTAACTAACATGAACTAACCATGAGCAATACATTTATTACTGTATTTGTTAATCTTTGTTAATGTTAGTTAATAAAAATCCAGCTGTTCATTGTTAGTTCATGTTAGTTCACAGTGCATTTACTAATGTTAACAAGATTTTAATAAAGTATTGGTAAACGTTGAAATTAATAAATGCTGTATAAGTGCCGTTCATTATTAGTTCATACTAACTAATGTATTGTTAACTAATGAACCTTATTGTAAAGTGTTACCAGTAATGTTAATAGCACAGCCATTCAAAACCCGAGGGATATCGCAGAGTAAGTGGGATTGGTGTAAACCATAGACTAAAAAAACAGGTGTAAACACAGATATCAGACACCAGTCGTGTGTAAACCGGCGTGTGTAAAATGGTCAAAAGATCATGTGTGTGCATTAAACCTTCAGTGTAAAAATAAAGCCCTCATTCATCCCTTAAAACTCATCTCTGATCACCAAAATGACATATTTAAATGTTTTTTCATTGAAAACTCGCTTGACTGTAACTCGACACCCTTGCCTCATTTAGTATGCGCGGTTCTGTGAATATGCAAATGAGCCCCGCCTCCACTCACTCACTCAGCTCAGAGATCCACTGGTTGACGATCACACGTTGATCTGATTGGTTACAAGGTAGTTTGTGACGTCAGAAACACCAGCGATTTCAAAGCGTGTTTTTGAGACTGTCTTTGGTTCACTGCAGTTTTAAGGAGGAAATACTCAGCAATGGTGTCGACTTATGGCAAGGCAAGGCAAGGCAAGGCAAGTTTATTTATATAGCACATTTCATACACAGTGGCAATTCAAAGTGCTTTACATAGAAGAAATTAAAATAATAAAAAGAAAGAAGAATAATTAAAATAATAAAAAGAAATAAGAATAATTAAAACAGTTAAAAAAATAAAATACAGTACAGTACAAACATTCGGACGAACAGTGGCACAGTGCTCATTCATTAAATGCATAGTTAAACAGAAGTGTTTTGAGTCTGGATTTGAATGTGACTACTGTAGGAGCACATCTGATCTCCTCTGGAAGCTGGTTCCAGCTGCGGCTGGCATAATAGCTAAAAGCGGCCTCGCCATGCTTAGAGTGAACCCTTGGTAATTCTAGCTGATATGATCCTAGTGATCTGAGTGATCTGTTGGGTTTATATTCTGTGAGCATGTCTGCAATGTATTGAGGTCCTAGGCCATTAAATGATTTATATACCAGTAATAATACTTTAAAATCAATCCTAAATTTAACTGGGAGCCAGTGTAAAGACCTGAGGACTGGTGTGATGTGCTCATATTTTCTGGTTCTGCTCAGAATCCTGGCGGCAGCGTTCTGTATGAGCTGCAACTGTCTTATGGTCTTTTTGGGAAGGCCAGTGAGGAGTCCATTACAATAATCCACCCTGCTGGTGATGAAAGCATGAACAAGTTTCTCTAAGTCTTGTCTGGAAACAAAGCATCTAATTCTTGCAATATTTTTTAGATGATAGTATGCTGATTTAGTTATTGCTTTGACATAACTACTGAAACTAAGGTCTGACTCTAAAGACACACCAAGATTCCTGACTTGATGTTTAGTTGTTAGACCCCTAGAGTGAAGGTACGCGTTCACCTTGAGAACTTCATCTTTGTTTCCAAATGCAATGACTTCAGTTTTGTCTTTGTTTAACTGAAGAAAGTTTTGACACATCCAACTGTTGACTTCGTCAATGCATTGCACAGGGAGTCAATGGGGCTGTAGTCGTTAGGCGATAGGGCTAAGTAGAGCTGTGTGTCGTCTGCATAGCTGTGGTAAGCAATTTGGTTCTTTCTCATTATTTGGCTCATTGGGAGCATATACAGGTTGAACAGGAGTGGCGCAAGAATTGAGCCTTGAGGGACTCCGCATGTCATGGATGTCCACTCAGACTTATGGTCTCCTATACTCACATAATAACCTCTCCCATCTAAGTATGACCTGAACCATTTTAGGACTATCCCAGAAAGCCCCACCCAGTTTTCCAGCCTGTCAAGAAGTATGTTATGATCGACAGTGTCAAATGCAGCACTGAGGTCGAGTAGTACCAGCACTGATAATTTGCCTGAATCAGTATTTAAGCGAATATCGTTTATTATCTTTATGAGCGCTGTCTCTGTGCTGTGGTGCGGTCGGAAACCAGATTGAAAATTGTCAAAGTATCCATTCGAGCATAAGAATTTGTTCAGCTGATTGAAAACAACTTTTTCAATGATCTTGCCTATGAAAGGAAGATTTGAGATTGGCCTATAGTTGCTTAATATGGTCTTATCCAGATTGTTCTTTTTCAGGAGGGGCTTGACAACTGCAGTTTTCAGGGAGTTTGGAAAACTCCCAGAGAGAAGTGAGGCATTTACCACTTCTAGAAGATCTGCTTCTAAACTGTTTAACACACTTTTGAAAAATGATGTGGGAAGTGTATCAAGAGCGCAGGTTGATGTTTTAAGGTGCTGTACGGTTTCTTCCAAAATTTTGCCATCAATTTCTTTGAAGTCAGACATAGTAACTAATTTCTCAGGTGGTTTGATCTGTCTGACCCCAGGGCAACTCAAGGATGTGCTGATCACCTTTCTGATATTACTGATTTTCTCAGAGAAGAAAGAAGCAAACTCACTGCACTTGTTGTCTGAGAGCATTTCACTGGGAATCTGGCTTGGGGGGTTTGTCAGTCTCTCTACAGTAGCAAAAAGAGTGCGTGTGTTGTTTAAATTACTGTTTATGAATTTACTCATGGTTTGTCTTAAAGCATATTAAAAACACCACATAGACACATAAACAACATTAAACGCTGGATTTACACCACAGGGGGGCTTTAAGATTTATGTATTTGAATTGCATTTAATATTTCCATCCGTATGGATCACGTAAACTAATGAACTTAATGTGATGCATGTTTTTATTATTAATTATTATATTGAAACAGGTCAGATTTCTGTAACAGCACTGATGAACTGAATGTGTTTTAAACACAAAACGTTGTTTATATATTACTTATATATTTACCATCAACTTGATTTCAGGCTCATGCATTTTAATTAATTGAATATTGCTCATTTCAATATTTTTAAACATGATCATACTTTTGAACATAAAGGTAGTTTTGAAATTCACAATGAACAGATTTCTAAGCAATTTGAATAAATCTGATTATTCAGATACAAGCATACAGATGCAAATATGGCTTTTTTGTAAATGCATAAATGCAACTAATTTATGCACGACTGACAAATATGCATCACATTCAGTTTATTAGTTTATTTGTGATCCAAATGCATGGGAATTTTATCTGCAATAATCTCGTGAAACTGTTTTACAGTGTTTTTGTGGTCAAGATTTTGCTAAACATCTCTTTTTGTGCTCCAAAATAACACAAGGGTGAGAATTGGGATTTATGGATGAACTGTTCCTTTAAATGATTATATTTGATCTCCAAAATCCTGATTATATATTATTTTGTGTGTTCTGGGTTTCCTGACGCATGCATTTTAATTAATTGAATATTGCTTGTTTCACAGCTATAGCTGAATTTTAAACGTGAATATTTTTTTAACAGAATAAATTTAGTTTTCAAATTCACAATGAACAGATTTCTAAGCAATTTGAATAAAACCTGATCAATTATACAGATGCAAATATGGCATGATTTTTTTAAAAAATTCAATTAATTTATGCATGACTGACAAATATGCATCACATTCAGTTTATTAGTTTATGTTTGATCCAAATGCATGGGAATTATCTGCAATAATCTCGTGAAACTGTTTTAAAGTGTTTTTGTGGTCAAGATTTTGCTAAACATTGTGCTCCAAAATAACACAAGGTTGAGAATTAGGATTTATGGATGAACTGTTCCTTTAAATGATTATATTTGGTCTCCACAATTCTGATTATGAGATAATTTGTGTATTTAGGGTTTTGTTCGTCTGTCGTCTCAGATCGTTTCTATTCTAGACGGCTATTTTCTCTTTTATGTCTCTATGATTTCCCATGTCTCTCTCCATCCCAGCTCGGGGAGGCTGTTGCCATGGTGCTCACAGGCATCGCCAGGGAAACCAGATCTTCACAAGCCAATGAGACTCGATAAGAGAAATGCTGCTGTTCTCCGCGGCTCGTCAGATGGTGTGTGTGTCAAAGGTCAGTGTGTTGTGATGTAAACCTGAACACCAAAACTTCATCCAGAGTTCAGCTTCTAACACTGAGAAAGCTGAATCAGTCTTTTTAAAGCATTAAAGTCCTGAAATGTTCTTAAAATCATTTTTTCTTTAACGTTCCCAGCAGAACTAAACACATAAAACTGATTTGCCTTACAATGATCTTTCATCATGTTTGGAATATTAACATGCTTCGTACTTTAGTGCATATCCCATGATGCAATGTGCTTGACTTGACCTTAATTTATGGGAGTTATTTATATAGACTATAGCTAAGGTTTATATATTTATCATCAATGTACTTTTGACTTTTTTTGTTGCAAAAAATTAGCTATCTATTCCCAGTTGATCATTGAGCTTTTGCAATTAGCAATTATAATTCACATTTATGTCGTATATACTTCGTAATGTATGTATTTATTCCCCAATAACAGCAACAAAACTATTTGTCGCGGAGAATAATGATTGTGGGCGGAGCTTAGGCGAACGTCGTGACGTATTTTGGGTGCGTCGGCCAATGAATTGTCGCGCTAAACGCGCAAAATTTGAAATTCCCAGGAAACGTTGAAGGTTCAGTCAGTCAGAGTCAGTCAGCGATGTTCATCTAAACTTTAGAGATTAATCTATTTTATTGGTTCAAGTATTCTCACATGAACATTTGGTGAGCATATTTCTCATTTTCTGTCGAACTGGGCTCGATGTGTCTGTTAAAAACGAACGTTATGAAATGACGAGGGAATTCAAGTGTCAAACTGAAATATTGTCGCGCGATGACAAAATAATGTCAAATTTCGTTATGAATGATTTCATAAGCGATGTCATTTTATTCTCATAATCTGTTTGTTTAATGACACTGGTAGTTTGCTGTCATGTTTGATGTATATGAGTATCAGTTCATCGGTTTTGATGTTTGTTATCCTGAAAATTATTAGCATATATAGGATAATTTACTAAGTTGTTGAACACGGTCACAGATGAATTTAAGTTTAGATTATTTTATTAATATTCAGTATAAATATTCCTCTCGTGTGAAAAATAAATTTTTAAAAATACAAATATTCCGTTTAGCTTCTTAGATAGTAATAAAAGCGCATACACTACATGTATAGTTTACATAACATTACAGGACTTAGAATTAAGAAAGAAGGATCGTTTAAAATCTATAAAAATGCCACTGTCAACTATAAGTGTTGATCTGCTTTGTGTTTATAATTAAGCTTTTAGTTTAATTCAAGCCTGATTTTTATATTGATAATTCCATTGTTATGTGTTTTAGAGCTGTTATCATCATTAATACGGTTTAAATGTGTCTCAGATCCTAGTGAACTTGGACAGCATTTCTGTGCTAGCTAGGCAGCAATAGCAACTTTATTTATAGCACTATTAAAACAGCACAAGTTGACGAATGTGCTTTACAATGGAAAAAGAAGAGGAAAGAAGCATCATATAGGCAACACTGATTAAAAGCTATTGATAACTAGGATTGGGACACAGCAAATAATGTAATTGGACATCATCATTAGCAGGTTGTTTTGACCTTATTCACAGCAGCGCCATCTTTGATTTTTAATGGGAATGAAAGTGAGGCTGGGAGGGACAGAATGGGCTGTACTGTTATTTAATGTGTTTTTGGATTGTTCTGCTCATGAAACACTGGAAAAATATCTTTCCAAGAAATTTCATTTGACAAAAAAACTCCCGACAATTTAAGCTGTGGAAAATTGTAATCTAGGAGCTTTACACAGCTTTTTACAGCGGATGCCACTGGAAACACGGCAAGTCTATCCCTCACAGCCTCGCTCTCACACCTGTCATGGCGCTGCTCTGAATAAGGTCTATTGATTGAGTGTCTTGATGATGTTTGTCCTGCAGTGATGCTGAAGTTTAAGTATGGAGGTCAAGGCAGTGTTCGAGACCTGGCCGCCGGCGACTCCATCACGATCCGCTGCGCTCGACTCAATCAGCTTCTCCAGGTGAGAGTCATGTGGGATCAATTATAAGGGTATGATAATTACATAAATAATATCTAAATCATTATTATTCTAAATAAGCATTAGTAAAAGCCAGATGCCAAAAATCATTTGCTGTGTAGTGACCTTTAATGTGGAGTGACTTTATCGCATCAGACATGTGACACTTTGCTCACAGCTGATTGGTCCAAGTTCGGTTTGCAACCTCTTACCTGGGACATCACCTGACCCGGACCAGGTCAGCCATGGAGCGTTTTTTACTATGACGATGAACACGCTAAAAGCCAAACCACCTTCATGGTGCTTAAAAACCAGCAGGGTTCCCACGGCTCCTTGAAAGTTTGTGAATCTGAATTTTTTTTATTCAAGGCCCTGGAAAGTTGTTGAAAGTAAACACACACACACACACACACACACACACACACACAGGTTCCCACGGGTCCTTTAAAAGTGCTTGAATTTATTTTGTGCAAGAAGTTTTCTGGATAAAATTCCGTATGATTCCCTCCGGTCCGCTAATGTGTTATTTCACCAACACTGCGTGGCCTATGCGCACTAGCTCGCCTGATTTACATTAGTTACGCGCATTTACGCGTTACGTTCAGTGTTTCCCGCGTGAGCTACTGTGTGTGTTGTGTGTTTCCCTGACGTTCACACTCGCATGAAACCACTGCGATGGAACCTCAACGTTTGTAGTTGGACACAATAAGTGTGTCCTCACATTAAGTCCTTGAGTTTGAGAGTTTTGGACCTGGAAAGTCCTTGAATTTGAAGCTAACCGAGGTGTGGGAACCCTGAACCAGGGTTGCACAAACTAAACTGAAACACACTTGGCTAGCCCCCTTAACCGGCGTCATGGTATAGACCCCTGTTCCTACTAGATGTTTGGTGTGTCTGTAACCGCATTTAAAGATGTGATTATTGCATTTCTGCAGAATATAGTCTGATAGATTTGTGTTCAAACCGTCTCCCTGTATGAAGTCTTGTGTGTGTGTGTGTGTGTGTGTGTGTCCAGGGGAAGTGTTCGAGTGTGTCGGGCTCCACAGGAGTGAACGGCGTGACCAGAGAAGGACTGATCGACGCTCTGCTTCTGCTCTATCACGAGTGCGCCACACCGGAGCTCATGAAGATCAAACATGTGGCCAACTTTGTCAATAAATGTAAGTGTCTGTTTCGTATAAGAAAGGCATACAAGTTTGGGCCGAGTAAATGATGACAATTTTAATTTTTTGGTGAACTATCCCTTTAAAGACCCACTCCGATGAAAATCATGTTTTTCTAGGTGTTAACATGTTCTTGTGGCATTTTTCTGATGTTAGAGGACATATCTTGAGAAAAATAAGTTCAAAGTTGTATTTCTGAGTATTTCTGCATTCAAATGGCTGTGAATCAGTAGCAGACGCTAAAATGCCAGCTAAAATAGACTGGAGTTGTGACGTAGTAACTCCACTGGGCGGTGCCACAAGCTCATACTCCCCTCCGCCCGCGCGGCTCAGGTTCTGAGGAGTAGAGAAGACGATGGCGGATCAACACCTATGTGCGGTAGCGGGTTGCAATGCTAACTGTACGTTCACACCGCCGCCGACTTGAGCGGCAAAGAAGCTCTGGCCGCCCTGTCAAGGACGCTTGTCAAAAAGTACGAGGAAGCTTGTTGACGCTTTGGCCGCTCTGACGTAGCAGCATTCTATGTTCGATCATGGGAGAAGAGAAGTGTCACACCATGAAAAGTAAACAAAATAAACAAGCAATACATTGACACTAGAAACCTTTTATAATGACAGCATTTGTATAACCGTTTTGGTCACATTATTATTTATTATTATTAATAGTGAGTGCGCGCGCGCGGCCGAGGCTCTCTCTCTCTCTCTCTCTCTCTCTGCTATCTCTCTGCGTTCTTATATGCCCTGTCAAGCGCACCCTGTTAAACTGGCAGGACTTAAAAACACATGCAAATGATAAACTTTCACTCTGATGGTTAAACTGCAATTAATCCGATAATGATAGGAAACCCAGCAACGGCGATGATCAGCTTCTCCTCCGTTTTCTCGGAAGCTCAAGTCGGCGGCGGTGTGAACGAGGGGGAGGGTCGTCTCCGTGCCAACGGCTCCGCCCACAACGCAGAGGCGAATTGCTAATGAGCTACTGCCGCTCTGCTGAAGCAAAGTCCCAGAAAACGGCACAGGTTTTGTGATTTTGGCTAAAAACGGCATAATCATCATTTAAAGACCACTGAGAATGTTTAAAAATAGCTCAAAATATGATCGGAGTGGGACTTTAAATACAGAACAAAACTTCACTGTTCACTGCAGGCATTTCTAGTAATACAATGGTACTGGAATTCTGACTGATGAGCTAATGAATAATTTAATAATTATTAATTAATTACTTTAATAGATGATGAACAGATTATTTCCTACTTCATTCAAAAAACTAAAATATATTAAGGTAAATGCATGTAAAGTTACATTTAATAAAGATTGTTGTACTTTTTTAGGGAACAAACTATTTTTTATGCACAAATGCACATTGTTGCATCATAGTGTAAAATCTAACACTATCCTGATATGCTAGTGCTAGATGATGGATTATTTAAATGCAAATGTGAAATGTCCAAAGTGGGCTTACAAACATTTAAGGTTTTAGTTGTATATTTCTCTCCCACACTCATGAGATGAGCACTGAACTCTGTCAGACACACAATAATTCAACATGACATTAAATGTGAAAGATGAATACCTTTCCTCCAGTTTCATCATTACTTGTGTGTCATGAAATCAGTCAAGCCTTGTTTTTGTAGTATTGTGATGGTGTTGGTTTGTGTGTCTCAGATTGTGAAGTGGTGGCTGAAGTTCAGGAACTGCTCCCTGGTAAGAGGGATTTTGAGGTGAGGGGGATTGTGGGAAGGGGACACTTCTCTGAGGTGCAGGTGGTGAAGGAGAGAGCGACGGGAGACGTGTACGCCATGAAGATCATGGACAAAACCAGCCTGCGTTCTCAGGACAAGGTGAGTTACGGTGAAGCGCTGTACTGTGTCCTGACCAGGACTTGGAGAAAGCTTTGAGTTGCATGTTAATATCGTGACCCTGGATCACTAAACCAGTCACATGACGCACGGGTATATTTGTGGCAATATCCAACAATACACTGTATGGGTCAAAATTATTGATTTTCCTTTTATACCAAAAATCATGAGGATATTCAGTAAAGATCATGTTCCATGAAGATATTTTGTAACTTTCCTACCGTAAATATATAAAACATGTATTTGTGTGAGTGAATGCAGCACAATCGCCAACGTAAATGAACAACTTTAAAGGAGATTTCCTCAATGTTTCGATTTTTTTGCACCCTCAGATTCCAGATTTACAATAGTTGCATCTCAAATATTGTCATATCCTAACAAACCACACATCAATGGAAAGCTTATTTATTCAGCTTTCAGATTTTCTAATTTTCAAAAAATGGACCCATGTGACTGGTTTTGTGCTCCAGGCATAATTGTCATTCGTTTGGTTTCTTATTCAGTCACGCTACTCTCGGCCAACTGTGAAACATCATTGGTGCAAAATCCTGCTCGTCACAGCTTCGTATTAATCCTTAAAGACTATTAAAATTCACCCCTTTTTTGAAGGGTATGTTTGCACGACATAACAGAGATGTTTTTCCTTTGAGTTTTGCACGTACACACCATTGACAAAATGATCCCCATTCACACGGATCTGCGGAAAAGACTAAAAACGCTGTATTCTGCTGCCAGGCCAGTAGATGGCGATGAAACCCTATACACTGAACACGTAATATGCGTGTGGGGCTTTCGCTCTAGAAGAACCTTTTCATAGTTCCTAGAACTGTTGGTGGAACTATTGGTCTAATGGTGCATTGGTCTAAACAGCGCAGGAAGCTGATTACCTGCACAGAATATGATAGCATTATAAAATAACAATGCAATATGTAACGATAAAGTTTGCAGTGGCTTCATAAATTAACTTAAAACATAAAACAAAAACAAAGAGTTAAAACAAAGAGTTTAAGAACCTTGCTGTATGTTTGTGTAATTAATTAAGAGAAAGTACACCGCCATCTTACTCCGACGAAAGTGACTTGAACGCACCAGCCGTCGTAAACGTGACTTCCCACCGCGTAAGTACGAACTTCCTAGGAGGACTTGAACGCACCATAAACCAGCGCTATAGGAGCTATCCGTGACGGTAGTGTTCGCTGATTGGCCGAACGCACGTGAAACACCAGCACCCGCCATTTTTAAAAAGCCTGTGTAAACACACAGATTATAGCCTATATATTTACCCCACAAACTAACTCTACGATCATGATATATTTAAATATGTTCTGATTTGCTGAGTTTTCAGTGTGTGGACAGACAATTTACTTGTCCTAAACAGAGGAAATGTGAAAAGTTGTGACAAGTAAAGTCTAAGATCTAGTTGACTTGCTTCTAAGCACTAAACAAAAAACGTACCTTAATATCTTGCACAAACTGTATCTTAAGGCGAGACACCCCTGGTGGATAGGGTAAAAACAATAACTAATAAATATCACCATACTTCACCAGTTGATTACATTAATAATTGGCAACATTTTTTGTACTACAAGTTTTCAGATATTTTATGTTTAAATATGCAAATGATTAAATCTGCACTAATTTGCATACATTTCTAGAACAAAAATATGAACATTGGATGAAGTCAGGTTCAAAATTCTTGTTTCTTTTTTTGATATATTAGTCAAAGGTTTTTACAGTGGCGTTTGGGATATCTATTATTTATCACTCCACAAATCAGAAAATACTGTCAACAGCCAAAAATAAATACATTTTCGCCATTTTGTTAGGAATAAAATGTTGTATAAAATCAGGAAAATTATATATGAACAAACCCCTCTGTAAAAGCCTTCAGAATATAGATAATAAAACTGTAAAGTTTGGTGAATGAAAGTGGAGATTTCTGGCTCAATGTAGGAGGAAAAACTCATGTTGAGAAGACGGCCTTTAAAATCTACAGACGCACATAGAAAGATACAGTTAAAGATGCTCTAAAAGATACAGTTAAAAGTGTATTTTGGATGTTTTCTGTCCACTAAAAAACACTTTATGAAAAGCCAAAACACAGTTTTTGCCTGTAGTGTCTGGCCTGAAACAGAACTGAGTATCAGAACTGAAACACAACTTTGGTTTGTAAAGGTCTGATTAGGAATTAGTGTCAGCCACTGTTTACTGCAGGTGTTTTACCGCTTAAATCCAATTATTTCAATCGGAATCCATGCAGATGGGAATTTCGCATCAGGGTGAAAGAATTCCCCAACAAAGCTTCACTCTTCTTTTAGTGCTTGTGGTGTTTGTGTGCATGAATGAACTGCTTTTACTATCATCACTGTGTCCTTGAGCAAGAAATCTATCCTTCTGTTACTCCAGGACTATTAGCACTGTAATAAATGCATAAAAGCATCAATAAAATGGCAGGCTGAGTTACTAGTATCTGTTGCATGTATCTCAGGATCTAATAAAACTCAATTCTTCTTGTCTGGTGAAGCCGTTCTTTGAGGAGGAGAGAACAATCCTGGCCTTGAACTCCAGTCCCTGGATCCCTCAACTTCAGCACGCTTTCCAGGACCAGGACCACGTCTGTCTGGTGAGTAATGGGATCCTAGTTTAAGGATCCAAGCTCATGGTCTAAAGCGCAGGGCACAATTGACCCTTCACAGGGAGTTTGATTGACAGGCGATCTGACCTATCGTAATCCGCCATCCGCCGAATCCGCCATTTTTGTCCGACACAGCAGTCAGGAGAGTTAGCAGATTAACGTTGGAGGATTTGAACTGTGTACTGACGTCTTTCCACGGTTAAAACAACATTCCTTCTGATGTTCATTCATGTTTATTTGATGCTATAAATGAACTAGAAGGAAGAGATGATCGGTTCACGAGCAGCTTTAACGGAGCGATCTGTCAGACACATTAAAGAGCCACAAAACCGTATTTAATGTTTAAATTTCGTTAAAAAATGACCAAGTTTGAAAGGTGAGACTGTTTCATATCAAAAGTCAGCTGGTCTGTCAGTGTGTTGTCAGTGTCCTCTCTGCTCCGCAATATGTGTTTCATTGCATGAGAACATGGTGTGTGTGTGTGTGAGAGAGAGGCGTGGCTTGTCAGACATCATATCAGTTGCACTTTCCACTTTTGCTAGTTTTCCACCATATCTTTATGTACACAATAATAATCTTTTACATTGTAATCCTTTTATTTTTAATATTTGGCATGTTTGTGTGCAATAAGCAGAGTGTGTGTGTGTGTGTAATAAGCAGAGTGTGTGTAATAGGCTAAGTGTAATAATGTGTAAGTGTAATTGTAATAAGTGTAATAATTGTGTAATAAGCAGAGTGTGTGTATGTGTGTGTGTGTAATAAGCAGAGTGTACATGCGTTGTGGACCCGCCTATAGGCACACATTACTAACGTGCTCTTTAAACAACAAAAAAATATTGCGCCATTGACTTTAGACCAGGTTTTTGTTGGTCAGTGGCTCAGTGTATATCAGTTCCTTAAAATAGCAACGCTCCAACAATGCGCCTGAACACACACTCGTTCTCAGACCAGCAGCCCATGGACACACAAATGGGACCCAAATGCATTTGCTATTTAAACAACGTGGTGCAGGACGTGAAAATGAAAACTGCGTCAGGCTGAAACTAGCAAAACACACTTGCGTTACGCTTGTATGATAGAGCCCATGATCTCACATGTCTGTCTGGTATCATGTGATCTGATTCGACTAAAGGCCCATTCACACCAAGAATGATAATAACTAAATGAAAATAACTATACTAGCATCCACTCCACATCAACACACAGTACTGTTCTGTTTATTATAAGCACATGTGGTTATGGAAAGGGGCGGGACATTTCCCAAACACACTCAAAGCACTCGACCAATCACAACACACTGCTCCAGCCGAGCAATCAGAGCACAGTGTGTTTTTCAGGAGGAGGGGCTTCATAGAGACAGGAAGTAAACAGAGCGTTACTGACAGACTGGGAAGAGAGGAGCCGCAACAATGGAGAATATGAGGAGAATAATCAACATTCAAGCAGGAAAACCTGTTCTAGTAGAGCCTGAAACAACATCAAGGCATAACAAGTGGCATAATGTATGATGTGTCTGCATTATTGCACTAAAACTCCTTTGCCTCAACGGTGGGGCATAAATACACGCTTTGTCTGTCTTTCTAATGGATGTTTGTGATCATAGCAGGGGATGATACAGCGAATGTTCAGTGTTCCTGTCCTGTATAAACCGTGTCTGAGTCTTTCATCTGTAGAAAGCTTCAGATTGACCTGAAGATGAGGACATGATGTTTACTTTGCAGTTTAGATTCAGAGTTATAGAGGATTTTTCCTGGAAAGATGTGCGAGTTACAACATAGATATCACATCATACAGCGCTGATGCGAACCCAACGCGAACAATTGTTGAAGGCTTTTCATTCCACAAATCGCCAACATTCACCATGGGTTTAATGTAGTAACACTAACTGCAACCATGCTTAATAAATTTGACATTATTCATTTTAGGGTTCGAATGGCCTTTTGAGAGTGACTTATCAAGGACTTTCAAGTGCTTCACACTTTTTCCATCACTTCAAAGCTGTTTAAATGTTATGGAAGCTTGTTTCCCCACAGAGTGAAAAATAAAAAAGGTAATTGCAACTTTTTAATCTCACAATTCTGACTTTTTTTCTCACAATTGCGAGTTTACATCTCACAATTCTGACTTTTTATCTCAGAATTACGTGATATACTGTAAAGTCGCAATTGCAGGTTATAAAGTCAGAATTGCGTGATATAAACTCGCAATTGTGAGAAATATACTTGAAATTCTGACTTTTTTTCTCAGAATTGCATGTTTATATCTCGCAATTCTGACTTTATAATACGCAATTGGGAGATATAGTCAGAATTGCATGATATAAAGTCGAAGTTGCGTTTTATAAAGTCAGAATTGTGAGATATAACTATTCTGAGGTAAAAAAAAAAAAGTCCGACTTTCTCACAATTCTGAGAAAAGATGTCAGAATTGCGAGATATAAACTCGCAATTATGTGTTATAAAGTCAGAATTGCATGATATAAAGTCGCAATTGCGATTGCAGAAATCTGACTTTATAAGACGCAATTGCGACTTTATTTCGCACAATAGCGACTTTATTTCACGCAATTGCGACTTTCACGCAATTCTGACTATTTCACGCAATTCTGACTTTATATCTCACAATTCTGACTTTATAACACGCAATTGCGACTTTATTTCACGCAATTCTGACTTTATATCTCGCAATTCTGAGAAATAAAGTCAGAATTGCGAGATGTAAACTTGCAATTGTGAGATAAAAAGTCGCAATTATCTTTTAAAATCTTATTGCAAGCCGTTGCGATATATACATTTGTGATATTTTGATAATTTCGATATATTGTGTAGCCCTGAACAAAATACAGTAGAATAAATGCATGTTCCTCATGTCTGCAACTTAAACAAGCCTCAGATTTACACACCAAGCTTTTAGCGCTTCATTTCAACATTTCCAAATCACCAACTATCTTTGAAAAATCAGTCTGCAAAATCGCTGTGTGAACGGCATTTAGACGTTGATCGAGGAGGACATGAAATATGAAATGACACTAATGCTCTCAAAATCGTTCATTCAAATCCTTTTCGTGGAAAGACAGTCTCACATTTCCTCTAAAGAGAACATTGTTCTCATCTCAGTGAAGTCTCATTCATTTACATGTCTTGTGATTCTGCTTAAGACCAGCAGAGCGAACCCTCAGCATCCAATCCCACAATCCTTCACTGCGTGAAGACACTTGCATTCGCAATTAGCCAAAGAGCCTTTGATGTTACTAACGGTGTATATCTGACCAAAATATATCCGTAATGAAGAGGAGATCTGCATTTTCTTGGTGACCCTTCAGGAGTGTGAGAATCCAGCTTTTGTTGTTTAGAGAAAATATGCTGGTTTAAGCCTTTAAGCCATCAGACATGCTGTCTCTGTGTTGGCATGAGGCTGAGCTTAAACCTGATTAAAACATTAGAGAAGTCTGGCATACATTCAATTATTAATGAAACTCTCAGTGACATTATAGCTAAGGGTTTCACTTAACTTTGAGGAAAAGTTCTTCCCTGAAATAATCATCATTTACTCTTCATTACGTTCCAAACCTGTACGAACACAAAAGATATTTAAGAATATCTGTGTTTTTTCTGTCCATACAATGAAAGTCAATGGGGTCCAATGTTGTGTTCTTCAGAATATCATCTTTTGTGTCCCACAGAAAGAGGAGTTTCCTTCAAATGTCTGTGTTCATTATTATTCAAGAAGCTACTGTAAATATGCAGATATTTAAACTAACTTTAACCCTAAAAAAGCCTACGGTATTATATTAAATGCTCAAATTTCTAAGGCCTCATTAAACCAGTTGCACATAATCTACTAGGCCTACTTCTGTCGTCTGATTAATAGTTGATAATTGCTATAATTACACAAACGTCCACCTTCAGCTCGTCTTTTTGCTGTGAAATCTTTACTGATTTTCATCAAATAAACTTAACTTCAATATTGTTAATTACTGGATTGAAGCAGCTGAGGTTTACTTGATTAACCAGACATAAGAAAAATCATGTGTATCAAATATGATCATCAGGATTTTGAGGAAGTTTTATTTGTTCATCTTTCAATCATCATTATATGTTTTAAAACTACAGAGCTTTGATCATAAAACTAGACATTATTGGCAGATATAGTGAAATTGATATTAATATGAATTTCATGTCAGAATCTGCTGTACTGTAAAAAATAAAGACCTTATTGATTTACAAGCATCAGAATTTCAACTTTTTGTCCATATAAATATCAGCATCTGCAACAAATTGCATATTTTTGCTTAGTTTGGGCATATTCTCATTATTTCATATTATGAGCCATAAAAGCCTGATGGATCAATAACTGAAAAAACCAACAACAAAAAAAACAACACATGCAATACAACTTTGTTTAAAGGTTTAATAAATTATTCAATTAAAAAAATGGGATTTTCTAACTATTTTTTTATAGGTCTGCATTTTTATACATACTTTTAACAAGAAATGATAATTATCTCACCGAACTGTTTGCTCACTCAATGTATTTGTGTTTTTATAAGGTAATTTGTTGCAATAGTCAGTAATAAAACAAGAATGAATGAACACATTAGAAGCAGAAGCATAAATAACAACAGTAGAATAAAGATACAAATTAAACAATGCTGTATATTTTTTCAGATAGGTCTAACAGTAATATTCAAGTAAAAATACCACAGAAATGTAATAATCCAATATAAAATAACTGCATAGTCATAACTAGGGATGCACCGATATGACCATTTTGGCCGATACCGATAACCGATAATTCTTTATATTTTGAAAGCCGATAACCGATATATCGGCCAATAAATCGAAATCCAAATTTATATATGAGTTTTGAGAGCCTGATTACAAAAACAAAAGTCTTAAGATTAAAATCCATGTCTCAAACACACAATTATAATGTTCTCATGATAATTTTATGTAGCCGATATGACAGACTTGCACTGTTGCACTGAACTGTATTTTCCTTTTTTGAAGTGATTTCAATCATATTTCAAGCAATTCATAACCATCATGTTGAACAGTGCACATCTGAAGAGTCTCAGCTGAAGGAAATAATACATTATTTATCAACTTTAATATATAATCAATTTTATTATCGGGCCGATAACGATAACATTAAAAATGAACATATATCGGCCGATACCGATATGGTGGCCGATATATCGTGCATCTCTAGTCATAACTGTATAAGTTAAATATAGATTGTATCTATATTAAGGAAATCCCTAAAAATCACACTTATTGCAACATCGCCTGTTTGTAATCAGTGTGACAGGAAAGGGTGACTTCCTGTCACACTGATTACAAACAGGCAATGTTGCCATAAGTGCTGTGTGTTTGTGTGTTTGTGTGGTTGATAACATTGCATTGGCGCACAGACAGAGAGTGATTGCCGCCCCACGCAGGATCTGTGGGGATCGGGGGAGGTTTTCCAGATTCTCATGAGGGCAAATGCAGGAATCACAAAGTGACTAAAGAGACGATTTTCTATTTCTGCCTCCTCCTTCGTTCCCAACGCCTCCGGCAAAAGAAGGGGAAAAAAAACCGAGTAATCTGTCTTTACCCGAGTGATGTGCTGAAAAGACCCTCACTAGCTTGTTGCTAGGAAACGTGGGCTAGAATCCCTCGCTTTCCGCTTGTGTCCCGCCGGCTTTGCTTTCCATTCATGCTTTCACGTGTGTGTGTGTGTGTGTGTGTGTGTGTGTGTGTTAGCCCCACGGACAGAGGCGTGAGGAGCCGGTTGGGCTTCAGTAACGGTGTGGAGGGTCGTTTCTGTCTGATGAAGAATGCAAACGAGGGACATGATGATGATGATGAGTGTGTGTTTGATGGAAAGGAGTTTGTGTTGTACAAGCCGTTTGATGTGTGTATGACCAGCGTGATCAGCGGTATGTTAGATTGTTATACATGTTAAAGAAAGGGTGATTGTCTGTCTTTCAGTCCGTTTGTGTAAACCTGCGTTCACTACCAGCGACATCATCACATTCATTAATAGAGAGGCGACAATTTCCAGCTGCATGAGCAACAGAATATCTGTCTGTCTATCGGTCTCTCTGTCTGTCTGTCTGTCTCTCTGTCTGTCTATCTATCTGTCTGTCTGTCTGTCTCTCTCTCTGTCTCTCTATCTGTCTGTCTGTCTGTCTCTGTCTGTCTCTGTCTGTCTGTCTGTCTGTCTCTCTGTCTGTCTCTCTATCTGTCTGTCTGTCTGTCTGTCTGTCTCTCTGTCTGTCTCTCTATCTGTCTCTCTGTCTGTCTGTGTCTCTCTGTCTGTGTCTGTCTGTCTGTCTGGATATTGATCATTAAAACTGACATTTAATAAAAAGAGATTCCAACAAATCATACATCATTTTGAAAGTTTTTTTTTTAATAGAAAATAATTCATTTTTGAAAATTTGCTCATTGCGACTCATTTTGCACGGGTCACATTTGTAGAATCACCGAACTTGCGCCTTCCCGTCTTCGTAAGTTTGTACTCCAGATGCCAAGGACGCAAGACTGAACTTTCTCGGGAAAAAGAAATAGTGAAAATAAATGTGTATATCTATTTTTTTATTTTTTGGAAAAGACAGATTGTAATCTATATAATTTATGTATAATTGTGAAAAAATATGTATTCATTTACACATTGTACATTTTTATGCTAGTTTATTTATGTACCGTTGATTTGTTTTTGTTTTTTGTACTAAAATATTTTAGTTCAGTTAGAGAACAGACACTACAATTAAAAACTTAACGTGTCTGCTTACTAAATCGTGAGCCGAACGAGAGTCGCATCACAGATCAGCAACAGGAGTCAGATTTCATTAATCACGAGAACGAAGAGCTTTCTGACAAGATGGAGGAATATTAGGTGTCAAAGCGAAATGTAAAAGCGCCCATTTAAGCGAATTTGTCATTGGACTGTTTTGTTGTTGTGTTTTTCATTAAGAATAATAGGCTAATGAACTCACCATTCAGGCAATTCGCCCCCGAATTTGAAAGTGAAACTAAAATGCGTACGTCCATTCATAGCGGTGCGCGTCCACGGGCGCGGAGCGAACAGAGGGAGCGTTTTCAGTTCGTTCCTATCCATATTAATTAATTAATTGAAAACGCTCGCACCAGATGAATACCCGTGCGGACGTACGCAGTTTAGTTTCACTTTCAAATTAGCGATTAAAAATCCTCCCCGTCACATCCCTATTGCATAGATTATCTCTTCTTCTTCTTCTTCTTTCCTGCTGTGGCGGTTAGCAAACGGCATTGTATTACCGCGCGCACCCACTGTCCCACACACCGTCTTGTCCATCATTACCAGTTTTGCCCCTATTAAAGTTTATTCAGAGTTACTGTAACTCATTAACCCAGGAGTGTCAGTGCTTGAGATGAAACACGAGACAATTATCACCGTGCGTCACTTCCAATCAAGCTGTAATTTTGCCAAATTACACTGTTATATAAGTTCATGTGTGTGTATTGGATGCACAAATTCCAGATGTGTAATTATTAGTCTTAGCGAGACGAAGGAATCAGCCGTTTTACCACAAAGATGCTTCAGATGTCTGTTCCACCAAAGAATGGGATTAAACGCAACATAATATGCGGCGCAAATGGTAATTCAGATAAATGATACAAATGACGCTCGTGAACGCCTCTCACATGCTTCACGTGGCCGTGTCCCGTGTAATCTTTAGGGAATTTTGGGACATAATTTGAATGATTATGATCACTTTCATGCTCTATTCCAGTAAAATCACTGCGGCTATTTTGTATTCCTTTATAAAAATGACTTTTTGATGAATTGGTCAAACGAGACTCTCGCCGATGCTCAATTAGAGACGCGGCGCTGCTGTAAATCACTGAATAATCACAGTAAATATTTAACAGTTTATATTTGCGTATATTCATTCCTGTGCTGGAGAAATCTCTGTTTGAATGCTGATGTTTATGTCCTGTATAGAGTAATTAACTTCAGCCTGTGGTGTGGTTTCAGGCTGACGATCCTCTGCTATAAATAACCATGCAGTCGTTCACTGGCTTTCACTTCTCTTTGTTCAGTCAGATCTGTGCTTTTCCTTGGCTTTATACGAACACACTCTCTCCAGATGCAGTTTAGGCTAACTAGCTAATTGTCTAATTAGATTGATAATGGTGTAACCACAAGCTTTTATTGAGAGACGAGTGGCTGCTAAATTAAACCCATGTGATTCGATCAGACGTCTGTGTCGTTTTTGGTCTATAATGTGCAATAATAGATTCACAGGTGATTATTATGTAATATCACGTTGTGAGATCGGATGCTTTGAGTTTTGTGCTTATTTTAAACACGTTATGTGGTCATATGAAAATATGATACACTTTGATTGTCGTTGCATTAGATAAAATGTCAAAGCAAGAGTCATTTATCAAGAAAGATTGTAAACTTCACAAACAAATCATATGGAAGAAGTTTGTACAGTTTTAAAAAAACCCTAGTTGATTAAATTAAATTGAGCAAAAATGTAGAAAATGTTTTGTAGAATTTGTTTTAGAGCTGCACAATTTTTCAAAGCTCTATAATAATAATAATAATAATAATAATAATATAGTAGTAATGATATTTAAAATGCAATTTTTAAAATATGATTTTTAAAGCTCTATAATAATAATATAGTAGTAATAATGATATATATTTTTTTAGCTCTATATAATAATCATTTTAGTAGTAGTTATAGCAATAATAATATTTAAAATGGAAATTATTTTAAAGCCCTATATACTAATTAATAATATAATGCGATTTTTTTTTTTTAGCTCTATATAATAATAATAATAATAATAATAATAATAATAATTAGTAGTAATCGCAATAGTAATATTTAAAATGTAAATTATTTTAAAGCCCTTGATAATTATTAATATTTAAAATGTTGTTTTTTAGAAGCTCTTTATTATAATAATAATAATAATAATAATAATGATATTTCAAATGAGAATGATTTTAAAGCTCTATATAATGATGATGATGATAATAATAATAATAATAATAATAATAGTATTAAACTAAATAAAAACTAAATACTAAACACTGAATTAAGAACACAGTGTCACGCTTCATATTTATTTAATTAAATCCGCAGCCGTTGCCATTTAATGCTCGCTTTATGTAGATTAATCATGCAGCCCTAATTTGTTTGATATTTTCTTATCTAATGCAATGATATTCACACATTTTTAAGTGCGTGTCCAAAAACTTTTGTGAGCTTCTTCAAATGAAATAAACAGATGAATCTGGTCAGTTTTGTGTTTTTCCTCTTGCGACTCTTCACCAGTGTGTGTGTGTGTGTGTGTGAGCAGGTGATGGAGTATCTGCCCGGCGGTGACCTCATGGCTCTGATGAACCGATATGAAGATCAGATAGACGAGTCTATGGCTCAGTTTTACCTGGCCGAGCTCGTTCAGGCCCTTCACTCGGTGCATCAGATGGGATACGTTCACAGGTACACCAAACACTTCACATCCATGAACACGATTGGCCACTTGCTATTGCTAGTCACTGATAGGTGGTATTTATTAGAGGGAGTGGCATTCTCACTCTTGAGAGCATTTGATATTATTAATAATTTATGTATACTTTTTTTGTATCTTATTTATATATTTATTTTTATACATACACATATTGTACATAGTTATGCTAATTTATTTATAATTTATGTATAATTTTGTATATTACACCCATATATATATATATATATATATATATATATATATATATATATATATATATATATATATATTTTTTTTTTTATATATATATATTTTTTTTTTATACATGTATGCATTGTACATATTTATGCTAGTTTACTAATAATTTATGTATAATTTTGTATCTTATTTATACACTTTTTTTATATATTTATTTTTATACATACACACATTGTACATATTTATGCTAGTTTATTAATAATTTATGTATAATAAAAATATGCTCTATTTAATAATAATAATAATAATAATAATAAATCATCATAAACAATTAATTATTTTTACATTACATTTCTGCTTGTTCTCTTTCTTGTGTCAGGAATATTAAACCAGAGAACATTCTGATCGACCGCACGGGTCACATTAAACTGGCCGACTTCGGATCGGCAGCCAGACTGACGGCTAACAGAACGGTACGAGTGTGAAGACATTATTATATATATATATATTTCAGAGAGAAACCCTTTCATGTGATGCTGAATAAATGTGTTTAAATTAGTGCTGTCAATCGATTAAAAATATTAACTAGATTAATCACAATGTAATAATTTCACATCTCCAAATTAATGTAGAAACAACATATAAAGACAGTATATTTTAAATACTTGTTTAATGGCATCTTTTTATGAATAAAGGTCAGTATCTCTGATACTAATACAGCCACTGATGTCTCGAAGAAAATATTTTTTTCCCAGAATTTTAAACATTTATTTTTAGCCATTCAACATTACAGTGTAATTGAAAGCTATCAATTTTTTACATTTATTAGGCTTCAAAAAATATAACAACTTTTAATTTAAGTGAACTTAAAACGATCCTTACATAAACTCATAATAAATGTCATATTTACCTGTGCACTTCCTGTCTAACAGGTAGGAAATATACAGGAATATAGACTAATCCTTATTAAAGCTATAAAAGCTCTTTAGTCTTTTTAGTTCTTATTCATTTTCTCAGTTCCCTTTGTTCTGTGATTAACTTTCCTGACGGACAGAATTATTGGCTGCTGTCCCTTTAAGACCGGCCGCTGCTGCACGACACATCTCACACACGCCTCATTCTCACACAACTCTTACGTTCATTTAAGACTTTAACTCTTTTAAGACTGCTCTTATGAGGATACTCGACAAAACGGCATTATTGTGTGTTATTTTTCGTTCAAGTGCGAAAGAGAAACTGTATTCTGTTGCTGTCGTGTGTGTGTGTGTGTCAGGACATTCACAGACAGCGCATTCTTGTGTCTTGTTGTGCTTGAATGGTTTAAAAGCATTTGCCAAAGAATGACACAAAAAACGGATGCTGCGTTAATTGCGTTAAAGCGTTAAACTGCACATATTAATCGCATGCATTAACGCGTTACACCGTGTCCTAACCAGACGCGATGCGATAAGATTCCAGCAACAAATAATGTGTCTGTCCACACTAGACGCGACGCGACTACGAGATGCGTCGAAATCAATCAAACCCCACAGCCAATCAGAACAGCGTGTGGGCGGAGTCAGCCAATCAGAACAGCGTGTGGGCGGAGTCAGCCAATCAGAACAGCGTGTGGGCGGAGTCTCGTGGCACCAGAGAGTAATCTCAACGGCACTCGCAAGAACATGGATAAGTCGCTACATAATCAAATTCACAAATATTACACCATTTAAACATTATATAAAACACACAGGCTACTGAGTTACTAATACAGTCTTTGTCAAATAATACACTTGTTTGTTCACAGTTTGAATGTTCTTGTTTCCATTTGTTTAATTTCAAGATCTGAGGTGAATTATCCACTGTTGCTTTTACAGCTTCAAAGCTGGAGCACTTAATGATATTCAGAGTCACATGACACGCTTTTAACATTAAATAAAGCACATAAACAGCACCTGAGATTATCATCGCCACACTTTGTGTTTGTTGTTCCAGCGCGACGTCGCAGAAAAATAGAAACCGTTTCTAAAATAGAATCGTCGCGTGTCGCCGTCGCGGCCGGTTAGGACAAACACTGATTAACATGGAATATGGAAAAAATCATAATCATGATTATTTTGGTCAGTATTGAAATCACGATTATTTCACATGACTTTGGGAACGTGTTGCATTTATTAAAAAGAACACTTTACAATAAGGTTAATTAGTTAACATTAGTTAATGTATTAACTAACATGAACTAACAATGAGAAATGCATGTGTTACAGTATTTATTAATATTTTTTAATGTTAGTTAATAAAAATACAGCTGTTCATTGTTTGTTCATGTTAGTTCACAGTGCATTAACTAATGTTAACAAATACAACCTTTCATTTTAATAACGTATTATGGTGAAATTAATATTAACTAAGATTAATAAATGCTGTAGAAGTATTGTTCATTATTAGTTAATGTTAACTAAGGTTAACTAATGCTAATTAATGAACCTTATTGTAAAGTGTTACCAAAGACACCTTTCAACAATTCTTAAAAAATCGAAATTTGGACATTGATTGTATTGAACTATTAAAATAAATAATATAACAGATAATACTTCAATGAGTATTTTAATCATTCCCACAGGTCTACCACTTATAATGCGGGAAATTCCCCCGCAAACATTGATTCACTTTATGTAGATTGTATGAGTAGCCTAAATGAATCCACACAGATTATAAAATCAAATCAATAATTTTAAAACTTTCTCCAAGATGCAATTTCACAAACGGCGTGAGTGTTCAGCGGTGCCGCGTCTTCCGGACAAGGCAAGCGTCGAAACTACACTCTCGCGTTCAGGAGTCGGGAGTCTCGGGACATGACGGAATTGTCACTTGCACAATCGGGCCAGTATTGCATCGTAACTTAAGTTTATAATTTTAATTTCTTTTTTAAGTCTTATCAGTTTAAACATTCAAGCTGAGAGAGTTTATGGCATCAGGAGGGGCATTCAAAACACAAGACAAAATAAGAGCGTTCTTTCAAAACATAACATGCCAAAATAATCGTTTTTACTCGATTGTACTATTTTGGTGATCGTTGGGAGCAAAAAACGAAATCGAAATTCAATTAATTGCACAGCCCTAGTAGTAGCACACGGTGTTAACATTGACAGCCCTAATTTAAATATGTTGTCAGTGCACCATGTTTCACTTCGCTATCCAGAGGTTAATTCATTGGTGTGTGGTTATTTGGAATAGGTGACGTGCTCCAAACTCCCGGTGGGAACTCCAGACTTCACGGCCCCTGAGATCCTGTCGGGACTCAGCTTCGGCCCCGAGAGCGACTGGTGGTCCCTGGGAGTCATCGCTTACGAGATGATCTACATGACATCACCCTTCGCTGACGGCACGTCCACTAAAACCATCAACAACATCATCAACTTTCAGGTGAATCCAGCTGTGAATTACTTTTTATTATTAATAATCCTGTAGCTCAAACAGTAGAGCGATGGCGCTTGCAACGCCAAGGTCATGGGTTCGATTCCCAGGGAAAGCAAGAACTGATAAGAATGTAAATGTGTACCTTGAAATGCAATGCAAGTAAATGATAAATGTAAATTATTGTAAATATTACTCAAGCGGCAACTTTCCTGTCTCTCTCTTGAAACTAAAACTTAAACTGCAGTTCATCCACTGGCCACTAGAGACCAGCTGCAGAAGAGACTCAATCCCATAGACCCCCATGTTAAAATGACCAACTTTACAGCAGAAAAAAAATTTACAACCTGGTGCAAAAAGTGGTTTTGTTCTATATAGCTAATGTTGCCCTTCATGACGACTGTGTTGAGGCTGTGATGAAGATGACTGTGGGGGGTGATTTTTATTTTTATTTTTTATAAATCATCCGTTTAAATTATTTTAAGCCTTACATTTCTGCATAATTAAGGGCGTGGTCATTTGAGTGACAGGTGGATTGCCGCTGATGTCACTACTAGCTGTTTGTCTGCTGTCTGTTAGCGTCACGTCACCTCAGCTAATCCGCCTCGCTGCACATTTTCGTTTTATCCGGGAGTGACGCGCTGCCAAGATGGCGACGACAGGCTCCGCCCACTTTGGGCTTCAAAAACACTCTTCAGAAACACTACGTCTATATTTTTTTAGTCTATGAAATTACTCCCTGAAACGCCTTCATTGTAGTCTCAAGTTTGTTCCGGGAACGAACACATCACAATATTCCTCATTTAAATAATTAATGCGCAGAATAAAGGGGCGGGGCCTGGTTGAGTTAATTAGTAGTGTGTTGACATTTCACAAACACTTGAAGTGCTCGACCAATCACAACACACTGCTCCAGCCGACCAATCAGAGCACAGTGTTCTTTTCAGAAGGAGGGGCTTCATAGAGACAGCAAGTAAACAGAGCGTTACTGACAGACTGGGAAGAGAGGAGCCGCAACAATGGAGAATATGAGGAGAATAATCAACATTCAAGCAGGAAAACCTGTTCTAGTAGAGCCTGAAAACAACATCAAGTCTTTGAAAAAGGACATTATATGACGTTTTTAAATTATAAGTAAATCTTTGTTTTAATTAAGAGTGAATACATAAATATCAAGAGATGTGCTGAACGTTGTTGAAATGGTGATTCAGTTTCAGCTATAAGCAGCTCTATAGAAGATAAGTGTCGTTATTCAGCTCAATTCAGTTCAAGTTTCAACGAAGTTTAGTTAAATCGATCGTCTTTAAAGCCACATAACCCAACTCTGCACACAAAAATGTAATGTTTTCATGTGTGTTGTTTTGCTCCCAGCGTTTTCTGAAGTTCCCAGAGGAGCCTAAAGCCAGCGCTCAGTTCGTGGAGCTCCTGCAGAGTGTGTTATGTGGATCTCGGGAGCGTCTGGGATACGAAGGCCTGCGCTCGCATCCGTTCTTCTCCTCCGTCGACTGGACCAACCTGAGACGCGGTGAGTGAAGCGCTCATCCGGTCTGAAGCACAAGGCCTCGCCAATGCCATCTTTCCATGTGTCTGTTAATTACGGGTTATTAATCCTTACACTGACTTGCTGCTATTTCTGTAGCCTTTAAAGTGATTACTTCTCTTGTGTAATTGCTGGATTTGTTATAGTGGGCCAGAATGTGTCTCGGTGCACAGATTGCTCTGCAGGTTTAAGTGAAACACAGAGGATCTGAATTAATTCATTAAGCCTGTGGCGTAAAGCTCTGAGTTTATTATGAATCTGCTTTAGGATTGTTAGCTCCGGGTGTGCAGAACACACATCATCTTAAATCACCGTATTAGTACTTTAATATCACAGTAAACACATTGCAGTATTTATACATTTCTTATTATCACTGTTGAAAACTGTTGTTGCTTAATATTTTTGTGGAAATGCATACATTTTATTTTTCAGGATTCTTTGATGAATAGAAAGTTCAAAAGAACAATATTTTATTTAAAATAGATTCTTTTGTAACATTATAAATGTCTTTATTGTCACTTTTGATTAATTTAACGCATCCTTGAGGAATAAAAATATTATACATTTTTTTAATCTTTCTTTCTCCGATCTTTTGAATGATAGTTAATCACGGTTTCCACAAAAATCTGACCTGTTTTCAACACTGATAATAATCATAAATGTTTCTGGAGCATCAAATCATCATATTAGAGTGATTTCTGAAGGATCATGTGACACTGAAGACTGGAGTAATGATGCTGAAAATTCAGCTTTGATCACCGGAATAAATTACACTTTACTATATATTCACATAGAAAACAGATGATTTAAATTATAATAATATTTCACTATTTTTACTGTATTTTTAATCAAATAAACGCAGCCTTGGTGAGCAGAAGAGACTCTTATTTTGTTTTTTGTTAAGAGACACTACCAACTATTCACCGGTAGTGTATATCAGTAAATCAGTTCATATGATAGTATTTACTGCCATAAACTTTGATAACAAACCATGTCAATGGGGAAAAACATATATTTAATAATGTATTAATCACACACACACACACACACACACACACACACACACACACACACACACACACTCTTGGGCAGCGCGTGGATTTCTGTGGAATTAGTCAGATTATAGAGTGTGCAGGTGTTCCCACAGAGAGAAGCTCTTAGATCAGTCACAGCCAAACCATAATGAGATAACACACACACAATCACACACAAACACACCAATTTCTTGCTCATCCTGCTGAGTTTCCTACAGGATTTTGTTCCTTCAGGATTGAACCCTTGAACTCTTGTCGTATGAACAACTTGACAGAAATCCGTCTGATTTAAAGGGTTTGTGTAATGAGGAATCAAGGCTCTTTCTCACTAGTGCCTGACGATATAGCTAAAAATCTGAATATTTTTCCAAAGTTTGAGTTTTTTTGCATTTGTGTTTGGTAATTTTTTTATTTATTTTTTTGCCCGCCATGAAAAAGACATGATTTGATTGTTTCGAAATTGTTCACTGCAAAATCAGCACTAGTTAAAAAACAAACATACACAGTTAGTGATATGTGGATCGCGGTTATATCAGCGAACACTGTATGATCCGCGGGTCGGGCAGGACAAGTAAAAAATAAAAAAACATTACAATTAATTGCGGGTGAATGAGAGAGAAATCATTAATGCGTTTATTTTAATAAAGTAATAAAGTCACAAAACTCTTAATTTCTTGGTAAAATGCAATGAACGTGCATCACTCTTTTACTTTCGTTTTTTTTTTTTAACTACGTTCGTCTCTTCAGGGGAAAATAATCAAGGAAAACCTGTGGCTAAAGCACCCCCCTGGTGGTCATCATATAAAACACAAAGGAGAAAAACTACATGAGATATTGCTTAATAACTTAACGGCTTTAACTAAAATTATACACAAGGGCGGCGGGTGGATGATTTGTTTTTAACAGTGGATTCGTTAGAACATCCATGCATCTCTAATAGACAGAGACCACTTACTGCTTTTTACTAAATAAGAGATCACAAGGGACTTCTTATACTTAATGTTACATCTTATACTTAATGTTACAACAATGAAAAGTTACTTTATCTTATACAAAAAATATTAAAGGGGTCATATAATGTCATTTTTGTACAAGCTAATATGATTCTTTAGGGTCTAAATTAAAAGTTTGTAATATACTTTAATTAAAAATTCTCATTAGTATTGTAAGAAAACACTCATTTTACCTGGTCAAAAACAGCTCTGTTTTCAGCACGCCGTTTCAGTGCATGTGTCTTTAAATGATAATGAGCTGTGCTCACCCCGCCCCTCTGTTCTGTGCTAACACCGTTTAAAATAATAATACAAAAACCATAACGCGTTGTTCATTATAAACGTGGGATTATGAATTATATTGATAACGTCGTACATAGAAAACATGCCATAATGTACCCTGAGTGTAAAAATAGCCACATTCATCGTGAAGCGTGCAAGCTATTTGCAAAGATTAATATAAAGATTAATATAAAGGTCAATAAAACGTTACACTCACTTGTTCTTCTGGAGGTTCAGCAGGAACTCGAATAGTTGGTACTGATCCTTTTTTCTGGAGCAGCTTCTTAGCAAAAACAGCTTTATACTGACCCTCGTTTGTAACGTTAAAGCAGTCTCGAGTCTGGTGAAATGATTCGCGCAAACATGACAGCATTGACGTTGATCGTGGGGAACATTCAACATTCCCTTCGAAAACAAACTCAGCCACTGCGTCTTCAGCTGTACGGATTTAGAAACATCATCAATATGACTGCTGTGTTCGTTATTACACTCAAGAACAGAACACCACAATCGTTAGACGCCATTCTGCTCTGCACTCCCGCTATCAACAATGAATGCGCCGGTCGGCGCGTGCTATGATTGACAGCTCGTTCACGAGGGCGCGAGGGCGGGTCTGTGTTTGAAACGCTGCTGTCAATCAGCCATCGTGGGAGGGGCGTCGATATTGTGACGTCACAATATCGAACAGCTTGATTTGAGACAGGAGGAAACATATAAGAAGATTAAAAAAAAACCACTGGATGGATTTTTATCATTTTATGATGGTTGTGTACAGGCACTGCCAACACACATTTCAGTACAATCATCTTGTAAAAGTTCATGTACCATTATATGACCCCTTTAAAAATGGTTAACAATGTAAGTTACAGCATCTAAAACATACTTTATATCATACAAAAATTTACTTTTTTTTTAACCATTCTATATGTCTGATATGATCGTGATCGATTAGATTGGATGTCAAATTGACCTGCAACTGTTTATTCCACTCATTGTCCATTTTCTGAATCCGCTCTGTTGAGCTCTGTGTGTGTGTTGAGCTGTTGAGGTGATTAACACATTCAGACGAGCTGAAGAATGGTGTGTGTGTGTGTGTGAGAGATGGGTAGGTTTAGGGGTCAGGTTAGTGTGTGTGTGAGAGATGGGTAGGTTTAGGGGTTGGGTTAGTGTGTGTGTGTGTGTGATGGGTAGGTTTAGGGGTTGGGTTAGTGTGTGTGTGAGAGATGGGTAGGTTTAGGGGTTGGGTTAGTGTGTGTGTGTGTGTGATGGGTAGGTTTAGGGGTTGGGTTAGTGTGTGTGTGTGTGTGATGGGTAGGTTTAGGGGTTGGGTTAGTGTGTGTGTGTGTGTGATGGGTAGGTTTAGGGGTTGGGTTAGTGTGTGTGTGTGTGTGTGTGATGGGTAGGTTTAGGGGTTGGGTTAGTGTGTGTGTGTGTGTGTGATGGGTAGGTTTAGGGGTCGGGTTAGTGTGTGTGTGATGGGTAGGTTTAGGGGTAGGGTTAGTGTGTGTGTGATGGGTAGGTTTAGGGGTAGGGTTAGTGTGTGTGTGTGATGGGTAGGTTTAGGGGTCGGGTTAGTGTGTGTGTGTGATGGGTAGGTTTAGGGGTCGGGTTAGTGTGTGTGTGTGTGTGATGGGTAGGTTTAGGGGTCAGGTTAGTGTGTGTGTTTGTGTGTGATGGGTAGGTTTAGGGGTCGGGTTAGTGTGTGTGTGTGATGGGTAGGTTTAGGGGTCAGGTTAGTGTGTGTGTTTGTGTGTGATGGGTAGGTTTAGGGGTCGGGTTAGTGTGTGAGAGATGGGTAGGTTTAGGGGTTGGGTTAGTGTGTGTGTTTGTGTGTGATGGGTAGGTTTAGGGGTCGGGTTAGTGTGTGTGTTTGTGTGTGATGGGTAGGTTTAGGGGTCGGGTTAGTGTGTGTGTGTGTGAGAGATGGGTAGGTTTAGGGGTTGGGTTAGTTTTTGTGTGTGTGATGGGTAGGTTTAGGGGTCGGGTTAGTGTGTGTGTGTGTGTGTGTGTGTGTGTGTGTGTGTGATGGGTAGGTTTAGGGGTCGGGTTAGTGTGTGTGTGTGATGGGTAGGTTTAGGGGTCGGGTTAGTGTGTGTGATGGGTAGGTTTAGGGGTCGGGTTAGTGTGTGTGATGGGTAGGTTTAGGTTGAGGGGTCGGGTGTGTGTGTGATGGGTAGGTTTAGGGGTCGGGTGAGTGTGTGTGTGAGAGAGAGATGGGTAGGTTTAGGGGTCGGGTGTGTGTGTGTGTGTGCGTGAGTGATGGGTAGGTTTAGAGGTCGGGTTAGTGTGTGTGTGTGTGATGGGTATTTTAGGGGTCGGGTTAGTGTGTGTGTGTGTGATGGGTAGGTTTAGGGGTCGGGTTAGTGTGTGTGTGTGTGAGATGGGTAGGTTTAGGGGTTGGGTTAGTGTGTGTGAGTTTGTGTGTGATGGGTAAGTTTAGGGGTCGGGTTAGTGTGTGTGAGAGATGGGTAGGTTTAGGGGTCGGGTTAGTGTGTGTGTGTGTGAGATGGGTAGGTTTAGGGGTCGGGTATGTGTGTGAGATGGGTAGGTTTAGGGGTGGGGTTAGTGTGTGTGAGTTTGTGTGTGTGATGGGTAAGTTTAGGGGTCGGGTTAGTGTGTGTGAGAGATGGGTAGGTTTAGGGGTAGGGTTAGTGTGTGTGTGAGAGATGGGTAGGTTTAGGGGTCGGGTATGTGTGTGAGATGGGTAGGTTTAGGGGTGGGGTTAGTGTGTGTGAGTTTGTGTGTGTGATGGGTAAGTTTAGGGGTCGGGTTAGTGTGTGTGAGAGATGGGTAGGTTTAGGGGTAGGGTTAGTGTGTGTGTGTGAGAGATGGGTAGGTTTAGGGTTAGTGTGTGTGTGTGTGTGAGAGATGGGTAGATTTAGGGGTGGGGTTAGTGTGTGTGTGTTTGTGTATGAGATGGGTAGGTTAAGTGTGTGTGTGTGTGTGTGTGAGATGGGTAGGGTTAGTGTGTGTGTGTGTGTGTGATGGGTAGGGTTAGTGTAGGGGGACAGAATATACAGTTTGTACAGTATAAAAACCATTATGCCTATGGAATGTCCTCACAAGCATAGCAAAACAAACGTGTGTGTGTGTGTGCGGATCTCGCGTCAGGTTTTGGCTGTGACTCACTCTGATTAGCCAAGACTGCTGCAGTGAGAGAGAGAGCGGGCGAGCGAGTTATTGCGCTACAGTCTCATCACTGAGACCCCCCCCTCTCTCTTTCCCCCCCTCTCTCTCTCTCTCTCTCTCTCTCTCTCTCTCTCTCTCTCTCTCCTCCAGTCTGTTTTTCTCACCGACCCTCTCACATGTTTTCTCCTCTCGTCTCCTCCAGCGCTCCCTCCGTTTGTTCCGTCTCTGCGTTCTGATGATGACACCTCTAATTTCGAGGAGCCGGACCGGCCCGTGGTCCCCGCCGCCTCGACCCTCGACCGCCCTCGCTCAGGCTTCCATGGACAAGACCTGCCCTTTGTAGGCTGGTGCTTTAGTCGGGCTCTGAGCGCACTGGCCAAGTCTGAGTGAGTGTACACACACACACACACACACACACACACACACACGCTGATTTGACTAGTCTAGTCACAGGTGGTCCATTGGTGCGGAGACGGTCACATCACCACGGCGACTGTCACCAGGCAACATTGTGGCTGAATGTGAGGTATTGCTTCTCTCGCGCGCTCATGTGTCATTAAGATGAATGAGAGTGTGTGTGTGTGTGTGTGCACGGATGTTTTTGTAACGGAGACTCACGGATCTGGGAATATCTCTCGGATGTGTTGCCATGTGCATATGCAGGTATAAAGCAGTGATTCTCGCGCGTGCTCATGTGTCTTTAAAATGAATGAGAGTGAGAGTGAGAGTGAGGGTGGGTGTGTGTGTGTGTGTGTGTGTGTGTTTGTGGGGGGGGGGGGATGTTTTTATAACGGAGACTCACGGATCAGGGAATGGATCACAGATGTGCATGCAGGGGAATGGGAAACCCTCGTCCGGAGTGTGTGTGTGTGTGTGTGTGTGATCGTGCAGCACAATGAAATCCCCATCAGCACGTAAACACTGTGTAACGTGAGCGGATCTGTGTTTGCCGAGATGTGGGCTGTTGTTTTGGTCTGCGTTCGCATCTTATCTTCTGGCTCGGTGTTTATTGAACGGGTGTATTTCAGCTATGAATCAGAAGAAAAGCATGAGAACTAATTAAAAAATATATTTTTTTAAAAAATGATTTCCCCCAAATTTCTCATTACAGTAATTTTTTTTCTTAAATTAAATTTTATGAGATTTTTTTTTTTTACATCTTTTCCCCCCAAATGTTATTACCATAATGCAAAAAGTCTCCCTACTGTAAAATGTGTTACTTTTTTATTTCATTTTCCCCCTAATTTTCATTATTGTAATGTTTTTTATTTATTTAAATGGTTTAATTTTAATTTTCCATGTTCCATTTTTAAATCTCCATTACCATTATGCAAAAAAAAAAAAAAAACCTCCTTATTGTAATGGTAAAGTATTTAAATATCATTGCCTGTTTTTAATTAGTTGATTTTAATAATACATGCTTTACAAAATAACTGTATTGCAGTAATGAGAATTTCTCAAGAGAGCATCTGGGTCCATTGCAGTGGTGTGTGTGTGTGTGTGTGTGTGTGTGTGTGTGTGTGTGTGAGACATCCTGCCCAGTGATTCCCTGCATCTATGAATGCATTTAAGCGTGAGTTTATTGTTATGCGCCGCTCAGTTCCTGTGTGCTGTAAGATCATAATGTGGATCAGCTGAAGGTCTCGGTCGGGAATCTGGTCCCAGATGAGCCGTAAATAACGTGTTTTTTTCCTAGGAGCTGAAGGGAAAGCACAGGGAAAAACAGTGAGGTGAAGCTTTATAACGTTAGTCAAAGAAAACGAACCCATAACCCAGAATGCATTATTATGGTAGCCATGGTGAGTTCTCTTTCATACGCATATTCTCTCTCTAATCCTGAAATGCGTATTTGTCCAGCTGTATGTCATGTTGCTGTCGTCTTGATAAAGCGCTTCCAGCATCATGAAATCTGCCGAACGCAACACACACAGCCCCAGCAGAGGAGCGTGGGAATGTTAATGCAGAAGCGCAGCTGCTGATTGGTGCACCGGAGATGTTGCGATATGAGAACGCTGGATCCATCTTGAGGCACACAAACATCTGTAATAATGAGTGATGTATCTTGTGAGGACTGTAAACTGCGTTTCACTGATGCACACTTCTGAAATGCATGCATTGAGACTGCAGTAGGTGTGTTGTTTATTGGACTTGATGTGGCGTCATTCATGCAACACGCATCTGTTTCTTTTCTGAAAAACATGCCTTTATCAGGCAGTGCGATAGAAGAACATGCGTTTATCAGGCAGTGCAATAGAAAACCAAGGCAGTGCGATAGAAAAACATGCGTTTATCAGGCAGTGCGATAGAAGAACATGCGTTTATCAGGCAGTGCGATAGAAAAACATGCGTTTATCAGGCAGTGCAATAGAAAACCAAGGCAGTGCGATAGAAAAACATGCGTTTATCAGGCAGTGCGATAGAAAACCAAGGCAGTGCGATAGAAAAACATGCGTTTATCAGGCAGTGCGATAGAAGAACATGCGTTTATCAGGCAGTGCGATAGAAAAACATGCGTTTATCAGGCAGTGCGATAGAAAACCAAGGCAGTGCGATAGAAAAACATGCGTTTATCAGGCAGTGCGATAGGCAGTGCGATAAAAAAACATGCCTTTATCAGGCAGTGCGATAGGCAGTGCGATAAAAAAACATGCCTTTATCAGGCAGTGCGATAAAAAAACATGCCTTTATCAGGCAGTGCGATAGAAGAACATGCGTTTATCAGGCAGTGCGATAGAAAACCAAGGCAGTGCGATAGAAAACCAAGGCAGTGCGATAAAAAAACATGCGTTTATCAGGCAGTGTGATAGAAAACCAAGGCAGTGCGATAGAAAACCAAGGCAGTGCGATAAAAAAACATGCGTTTATCAGGCAGTGCGATAGAAAAACATGCCTTTATCAGGCAGTGCGATAGAAAAACATGCGTTTATCAGGCAGTGCGATAGAAAACCAAGGCAGTGCGATAGAAGAACATGCGTTTATCAGGCAGTGCGATAGAAAAACATGCGTTTATCAAGCAGTGCAATAGAAAACCAAGGCAGTGCGATAGAAGAACATGCGTTTATCAGGCAGTGCGATAGAAAACCAAGGCAGTGCGATAGAAGAACATGCGTTTATCAGGCAGTGCGATAGAAAAACATGCGTTTATCAGGCAGTGCGATAGAAAACCAAGGCAGTGCGATAGAAGAACATGCGTTTATCAGGCAGTGCGATAGAAGAACATGTGTTTATCAGGCAGTGCGATAGAAGAACATGCGTTTATCAGGCAGTGCGATAGAAAACCAAGGCAGTGCGATAGAAGAACATGCGTTTATCAGGCAGTGCGATAGAAAAACATGCGTTTATCAAGCAGTGCGATAGAAAACCAAGGCAGTGCGATAGAAGAACATGCGTTTATCAGGCAGTGCGATAGAAAAACATGCGTTTATCAAGCAGTGCGATAGAAAACCAAGGCAGTGCGATAGAAGAACATGCGTTTATCAGGCAGTGCGATAGAAAACCAAGGCAGTGCGATAGAAGAACATGCGTTTATCAGGCAGTGCGATAGAAAAACATGCGTTTATCAGGCAGTGCGATAGAAAACCAAGGCAGTGCGATAGAAGAACATGCGTTTATCAGGCAGTGCGATAGAAGAACATGCGTTTATCAGGCAGTGCGATAGAAAACCAAGGCAGTGCGATAGAAGAACATGCGTTTATCAGGCAGTGCGATAGAAAAACATGCGTTTATCAGGCAGTGCGATAGAAAACCAAGGCAGTGCGATAGAAAAACATGCGTTTATCAGGCAGTGCGATAGAAAACCAAGGCAGTGCGATAGAAGAACATGCGTTTATCAGGCAGTGCGATAGAAAACCAAGGCAGTGCGATAGAAAAACATGCGTTTATCAGGCAGTGCGATAGAAAAACATGCGTTTATCAGGCAGTGCGATAGAAAAACACGCGTTTATCAGGCAGTGCGATAGAAAACCAAGGCAGTGCGATAGAAAAACATGCGTTTATCAGGCAGTGCGATAGAAAAACATGCGTTTATCAGGCAGTGCGATAGAAAACCAAGGCAGTGCGATAGAAGAACATGCGTTTATCAGGCAGTGCGATAGAAAAACATGCGTTTATCAGGCAGTGCGATAGAAAACCAAGGCAGTGCGATAGAAAAACATGCATTTATCAGGCAGTGCGATAGAAAAACATGCCTTTATCAGGCAGTGCGATAGAAAAACATGCCTTTATCAGGCAGTGCGATAGAAAACCAAGGCAGTGCGATAGAAAAACATGCGTTTATCAGGCAGTGCGATAGAAAAACATGCGTTTATCAGGCAGTGCGATAGAAAACCAAGGCAGTGCGATAGAAAAACATGCCTTTATCAGGCAGTGCGATAGAAAAACATGCCTTTATCAGGCAGTGCGATAGAAAAACATGCCTTTATCAGGCAGTGCGATAGAAAACCAAGGCAGTGCGATAGAAAAACATGCGTTTATCAGGCAGTGCGATAGAAAAACATGCGTTTATCAGGCAGTGCGATAGAAAACCAAGGCAGTGCGATAGAAAAACATGCGTTTATCAGGCAGTGCGATAGAAAAACATGCGTTTATCAGGCAGTGCGATAGAAGAACATGCGTTTATCAGGCAGTGCGATAGAAAACCAAGGCAGTGCGATAGAAGAACATGCGTTTATCAGGCAGTGCGATAGAAAACCAAGGCAGTGCGATAGAAGAACATGCGTTTATCAGGCAGTGCGATAGAAAAACATGCGTTTATCAAGCAGTGCGATAGAAAACCAAGGCAGTGCGATAGAAGAACATGCGTTTATCAGGCAGTGCGATAGAAAAACATGCGTTTATCAGGCAGTGCGATAGAAAACCAAGGCAGTGCGATAGAAGAACATGCGTTTATCAGGCAGTGCGATAGAAGAACATGCGTTTATCAGGCAGTGCGATAGAAAACCAAGGCAGTGCGATAGAAGAACATGCGTTTATCAGGCAGTGCGATAGAAAAACATGCGTTTATCAGGCAGTGCGATAGAAAACCAAGGCAGTGCGATAGAAGAACATGCGTTTATCAGGCAGTGCGATAGAAAAACATGCGTTTATCAGGCAGTGCGATAGAAAACCAAGGCAGTGCGATAGAAGAACATGCGTTTATCAGGCAGTGCGATAGAAAACCAAGGCAGTGCGATAGAAGAACATGCGTTTATCAGGCAGTGCGATAGAAAAACATGCGTTTATCAGGCAGTGCGATAGAAAAACATGCGTTTATCAGGCAGTGCGATAGAAAACCAAGGCAGTGCGATAGAAAAACATGCGTTTATCAGGCAGTGCGATAGAAAAACATGCGTTTATCAGGCAGTGCGATAGAAAACCAAGGCAGTGCGATAGAAAAACATGCGTTTATCAGGCAGTGCGATAGAAAAACATGCGTTTATCAGGCAGTGCGATAGAAAACCAAGGCAGTGCGATAGAAGAACATGCGTTTATCAGGCAGTGCGATAGAAAACCAAGGCAGTGCGATAGAAAAACATGCGTTTATCAGGCAGTGCGATAGAAAAACACGCGTTTATCAGGCAGTGCGATAGAAAACCAAGGCAGTGCGATAGAAAAACATGCGTTTATCAGGCAGTGCGATAGAAAAACATGCGTTTATCAGGCAGTGCGATAGAAGAACATGCGTTTATCAGGCAGTGCGATAGAAAACCAAGGCAGTGCGATAGAAGAACATGCGTTTATCAGGCAGTGCGATAGAAGAACATGCGTTTATCAGGCAGTGCGATAGAAGAACATGCGTTTATCAGGCAGTGCGATAGAAAACCAAGGCAGTGCGATAGAAGAACATGCGTTTATCAGGCAGTGCGATAGAAAAACATGCGTTTATCAGGCAGTGCGATAGAAAACCAAGGCAGTGCGATAGAAAAACATGCGTTTATCAGGCAGTGCGATAGAAAAACATGCCTTTATCAGGCAGTGCGATAGAAAACCAAGGCAGTGCGATAGAAAAACATGCGTTTATCAGGCAGTGCGATAGAAAAACATGCGTTTATCAGGCAGTGCGATAGAAAAACATGCGTTTATCAGGCAGTGCGATAGAAAACCAAGGCAGTGCGATAGAAAAACATGCCTTTATCAGGCAGTGCGATAGAAAAACATGCCTTTATCAGGCAGTGCGATAGAAAAACATGCGTTTATCAGGCAGTGCGATAGAAAAACATGCGTTTATCAGGCAGTGCGATAGAAAACCAAGGCAGTGCGATAGAAAAACATGCGTTTATCAGGCAGTGCGATAGAAAAACAAGCGTTTATCAGGCAGTGCGATAGAAAAACATGCCTTTATCAGGCAGTGCGATAGAAAAACAAGCGTTTATCAGGCAGTGCGATAGAAAAACAAGCGTTTATCAGGCAGTGCGATAGAAAAACATGCCTTTATCAGGCAGTGCGATAGAAAACCAAGGCAGTGCGATAGAAAAACATGCCTTTATCAGGCAGTGCGATAGAAAACCAAGGCAGTGCGATAGAAAAACATGCGTTTATCAGGCAGTGCGATAGAAGAACATGCCTTTATCAGGCAGTGCGATAGAAAAACATGCGTTTATCAGGCAGTGCGATAGAAAACCAAGGCAGTGCGATAGAAAAACATGCGTTTATCAGGCAGTGCGATAGAAAACCATGCGTTTATCAGGCAGTGCGATAGAAGAACATGCCTTTATCAGGCAGTGCGATAGAAAAACATGCGTTTATCAGGCAGTGCGATAGAAAACCAAGGCAGTGCGATAGAAAAACATGCGTTTATCAGGCAGTGCGATAGAAAAACATGCGTTTATCAGGCAGTGCGATAGAAAACCAAGGCAGTGCGATAGAAAAACATGCGTTTATCAGGCAGTGCGATAGAAAACCAAGGCAGTGCGATAGAAAAACATGCCTTTATCAGGCAGTGCAATAGAAAAACATGCCTTTATCAGGCAGTGCGATAGAAAAACATGCGTTTATCAGGCAGTGCGATAGAAAACCAAGGCAGTGCGATAGAAAAACATGCCTTTATCAGGCAGTGCAATAGAAAAACATGCCTTTATCAGGCAGTGCGATAGAAAACCAAGGCAGTGCGATAGAAAAACATGCGTTTATCAGGCAGTGCGATAGAAAAACATGCGTTTATCAGGCAGTGCGATAGAAAAACATGCGTTTATCAGGCAGTGCGATAGAAAAACATGCGTTTATCAGGCAGTGCGATAGAAAACCAAGGCAGTGCGATAGAAAACCAAGGCAGTGCGATAGAAAAACATGCGTTTATCAGGCAGTGCGATAGAAAAACATGCCTTTATCAGGCAGTGCGATAGAAAAACATGCGTTTATCAGGCAGTGCGATAGAAAACCAAGGCAGTGCGATAGAAAAACATGCCTTTATCAGGCAGTGCGATAGAAAAACATGCGTTTATCAGGCAGTGCGATAGAAAAACATGCGTTTATCAGGCAGTGCAATAGAAAACCAAGGCAGTGCGATAGAAAAACATGCCTTTATCAGGCAGTGTGATAGAAAACCAAGGCAGTGCGATAGAAAACCAAGGCAGTGCGATAGAAAAACATGCGTTTATCAGGCAGTGCGATAGAAAACCAAGGCAGTGCGATAGAAAACCAAGGCAGTGCGATAGAAAAACATGCGTTTATCAGGCAGTGTGATAGAAAAACATGCGTTTATCAGGCAGTGCGATAGAAAACCAAGGCAGTGCGATAGAAAAACATGCCTTTATCAGGCAGTGCAATAGAAAAACATGCCTTTATCAGGCAGTGCGATAGAAAAACATGCCTTTTATCAGGCAGTGCGATAGAAAAACATGCCTTTATCAGGCAGTGCGATAGAAAAACATGCGTTTATCAGGCAGTGCGATAGAAAACCAAGGCAGTGCGATAGAAAAACATGCGTTTATCAGGCAGTGCGATAGAAAACCAAGGCAGTGGGATAGAAAAACATGCGTTTATCAGGCAGTGCGATAGAAAAACATGCGTTTATCAGGCAGTGCGATAGAAAACCAAGGCAGTGGGATAGAAAAACATGCCTTTATCAGGCAGTGCGATAGAAAAACATGCGTTTATCAGGCAGTGCGATAGAAAAACAAGCGTTTATCAGGCAGTGCATGTGGACACCTGTACAGGATTCTAGATTTACAGTCCAGGATCGGATCGCAGTGGCACTTCAGATCTCGGTGCCGTCGGTTGTGGTGTGTGTGTAGTCTTTGTGTGTTTGCACACTACATGACCGTCATGCCAAAGATGTCGTATTTCTCTTTCTTTATTAACCAGAAAGAGCTTTATAGCTTAACAGATTCAGTTGGACAATATCTGTCACGTTAATTGGGTGAACCTGTCAGGTGAAATGTGCACCGGCGGCGTCATGGGAAATATCAGGCATTGTTAAGTGTCATTTCTGTGTCACTTATATCACCTAACTGTTTTGCACAAATAATGATTGTGTTCAAACAGGTTTCCTGAATCAGGATGGCCTACGAATGTGTCCTTAAAAAGTCTTAAATAAATTTTTCCTAATGAAAGGCCTTCAAAAGTATTAAAGTGTCTGAAATTCAGATTCGATGGGTCTTCAGTATTTCTGGTCACATTACTGCTAATGTTTATCCAGTCTGTCGGACCCATTGTCCGTCAAATAACCAGTGAAGCATCGAAACGCGAGAATGATTCTGATTTTATTACATAAACAGCAATTGATAATGGATAGTGTGGTTCTGGTAACACTGTTGAGGCTCGCGCGGCCAGTGAGAGACTTTAGTGGAGAAATCAAAACAAATGAGCGTAACAGCACACATAAAGAAGCTCACAGAAGAAACATACTGAAAAAGCCTGAATTCAGTCTGTTCATCATATAAAGCGGTCGTGTCTCTTTAGAAAATTTGAACTAAACCACTCAATTCATAGGGATTAATTTTACGATTTCTTTATGAACTTTTTGAAGCATCAAAGTGGTAGTTGCGCAGCTGTCTATGGAGAGTACAGAAAGGTCTCAGATTTCATTAAAATATCTTCATTTGTGTTCTGAGGATGAATGAAAGTCTTACAGGTTTGAACGACATGAGGGCTGGTAATTCATGACAGAATTTTAATTTTTTGGTGAGCTATCCCTTTAATTATGTAATTATTTCTACTACAAAATGTATAGTATGTATAACAGTATGAACACCTCAATAAAGTAATTAAAGTGCTAAAAAACAAAACAAATGCCCACTTGCTTCTGCCCTTTGCTGTACTTGCAGTATATTAATGGAGCTTTTCCACGGCATGGTACGGTTCGGTTCGGCTCGCTTTAAATGGTACCACCTCTGTTGAGGTTCCAAGCGTACCGTACCGGTGCTAAAATGTGAAAACACTACAGATCACTGATTGTTCAGAGGATTTGCAACACCAGACACCAAACGGCTAGATTTAAATAGTCAGCAACACCCACCGCAGTATTATATGTTCGCACAATTTTTATTAAATTACTTGCTTGAAAAAGTAAATAAATGAAAAAAGAAAAAACTTGAAAAATGAAATGGCTGAATCGTATCTTGGAGTGGGAAAGCGCCATAAGTTGTCCTAAAAAATGAAATGAATGGAAGCGGCGAGATGAAAACATCTCAACTTTTCAGAATGCCTCAAGCCATCTCAGGTCATGTGACAAAGACCAACCGATCAGCTTCGGCCTTTCCGTAACAACATCGAAAGCTCGGCCGAACAGCTCATCATAGCTGTACAGGGCGGGTGTTTATTTCTCATCTCCATAAATATATAATAAAGCTAATGCAAGAGCTGGAAATCTATTTATCCTTTGCTGATACTTCCTCGTCATCATCATGGAGAGCGCAGTTCATGGTTGCATAGCAACGGCAGACGCCACGGGAGCGCACGCGCTTGTGGAAAAAAGAAAGCAGCGCGGCCGATATGATGCGCTGCGCTATGAAACCCATTTATTTTATAAATGGTTAATAATAATATTTTTTATATATTTATTATAATTTAATAATATGATGATTTTTTTTATATATTTATCATAATTTAATATGATGATTTTTTTTTCAACAGACAACATTGGTTCAGCGCAGTGACAGCGTCTTTGTTCAAAAAACTTTTTTGTTAAAAAAAAAACTTTATTCGCACACGTACACCTAAATGCAGTTCGCACATCTATTTTTAGTCGCAAATGCGAGTGAAATGCTCGCACTGTCGAGTCCTGTAGTGGCGTTTGACATGCACCTCGTTGTGGAGTAAAAGCACATTAACGATCTGATATGTCGTGCTGAAGCGTCTCTGGAGAAGATGGTGTGTGTTCAGTTGAGGCAGTGCTCTAATTGGAGTGAGTCCTGCAGGTTCACACTGTAATGACCGGCGGTGTGTAGGTGGCTTCCTCTTCTCTCTGTGACTCATGGTTATTCGAGGTGCATCGTCTGGTTAGATAATTCAAAGGAAATCTAGTTTGTCAGTATAAGAATAGTTTGTGCAATAATGAGCATTCGGCGTCATTCTCTCGCCCTCATGTCGACTTTATTTCTCTGTTCACGCATATTTTTCCATACAGTTACCAGAGACTGTCAGGCTCCAAATGCACCATTATTGTGAGGTAATGATGACAGAATTTACATTTTTGTACAGTCTTGCTTCAATGTGTGAAGCATTAGAGCACGTCTCTGACATCAGGATTTCATTAGGGATGCACCGATATGAAAATGCATTGATACCGATAATTCTTTATATTTGAAAGTCGATAACCGATATATCGGCTGATAAATCTAAATCCTGATTTTTATATAATGTTTGAAAGCCTGATTACAAAAACAAAAGTCTCAGCATTAAAATCCATGTCTCAAACACACAATTATAATGTTCTCATGATAATTTTATGTAGCCGATATGACAGACTTGCGCTGCACATGTTGCACTGAACTGTATTTTCCTTTTTTGAAGTGATTTCAATCATATTTCAAGCAATTAAAAACCATCATGTTGAACAGTGCGCATCTGAAGCGTCTCAGCTGAAGGAAATAATACATTAATTATCAGCTTTAATATATCGGACAAATCTTCTTATTGGACCGATAACGATAACATTAAAAACGAACATTTATCGGCCGATACCGATATGGTGGCTGATATACAGTGGGGAAAAAAAGTATTTAGTCAGCCATCAATTGTGCAAGTTCTCCCACTTAAAAAGATGAGAGAGGCCTGTAATTTTCATCACAGGTACACTTCAACTATGAGAGACAAAATGAGAAAAAAAAAATCCAGAAAATCACATTGTAGGATTTTTAATGAATTTATTTGCAAATTATGGTGGAAAATAAGTATTTGGTCAATAACAAAAGTTTATCTCAATACTTTGTTATATATCCTTTGTTGGCAATGACAGAGGTCACACGTTTTCTGTAAGTCTTCACAAGGTTTTCACACACTGTTGCTGGTATTTTGGCCCATTCCTCCATGCAGATCTCCTCTAGAGCAGTGATGTTTCGGGGCTGTCGCTGGGCAACATGGACTTTCAACTCCCTCCAAAGATTTTCTATAGGGTTGAGATCTGGAGACTGGCTAGGCCACTCCAGGACCTTGAAATGCTTCTTACGAAGCCACTCCTTCGTTGCCCGGGCGGTGTGTTTGGGATCATTGTCATGCTGAAAGACCCAGCCACGTTTCATCTTCAATGCCCTTGCTGATGGAAGGAGGTTTTCACTCAAAATCTCATGATACATGGTCCCATTCATTCTTTCCTTTACACAGATCAGTCGTCCTGGTCCATTTGCAGAAAAACAGCCCGAAGCATGATGTTTCCACCCCCATGCTTCACAGTAGGTATGGTGTTCTTTGGATGCAACTTCTCCTCCAAATACGACGAGTTGAGTTTTTACCAAAAAGTTCTATTTTGGTTTCATCTGACCATATGACATTCTCCCAATCCTCTTCTGGATCATCCAAATGCTCTCTAGCAAACTTCAGACGGGCCTGGACATGTACTGGCTTAAGCAGGGGGACACGTCTGGCACTGCAGGATTTGAGTCCCTGGCGGCGTAGTGTGTTACTGATGGTAGCCTTTGTTACTTTGGCCCCAGCTCTCTGCAGGTCATTCACTAGGTCCCCCGTGTGGTTCTGGGATTTTTGCTCACCGTTCTTGTGATCATTTTGACCCCACGGGGTGAGATCTTGCGTGGAGCCCCAGATCGAGGGAGATTATCAGTGGTTCCTAATAATTGCTCCCACAGTTGATTTCTTCACACCAAGCTGCTTACCTATGGCAGATTCAGTCTTCCTAGCCTGGTGCAGGTCTACAATTTTGTTTCTGATGTCCTTTGACAGCTCTTTGGTCTTGGCCATAGTGGAGTTTGGAGTGTGACTGTTTGAGGTTGTGGACAGGTGTCTTTTATACTGATAACAAGTTCAAAAAGGTGCGATTAATACAGGTAACGAGTGGAGGACAGAGGAGCCTCTTAAAGAAGAAGTTACAGGTCTGTGAGAGCCAGAAAACTTGCCTGTTTGTAGGTGACCAAATGCTTATTTTCCACCATAATTTGCAAATAAATTCATTAAAAATCCTACAATGTTTTTTTCTGCATTTTTTTTTCTCATTTTGTCTCTCATAGTTGAAGTGTACCTTTGATGAAAATTACAGGCCTCTCTCATCTTTTTAAGTGGGAGAACTTGCACAATTGGTGGCTGACTAAATACTTTTTTCCTCCACTGTATCGTGCATCTCTAGATTTCATATCTGAGATTTCACAGTGTGAGTGACAGTATTGGGTTTTGTTTCCAGTTGGAGTCATCGCAGCTTCACCTCAACAAACCCTTCTGATTATCTGAGAAGTGGTTTATGATTCTGACCGTATCTAATCTGGAAATAATATGTTTTTCTGCTGTTAATATGTGGATGGCTGCTGGCATGCAAGATGTTTAATCACATAGTTTTACATTTCTTGACTCCAGCTGCTCAGGATATTGGATCTGTGCATTAGCTCTTAAAGTGACGGCAGCCCAATAAACCTGCTGTGTCATTAATATTAATCAAACAACAAAAGACAAAAAGAAAATCGCTCACTGCTCTTTAGTAGATTTAGGATTAATCTATATTTAATTTATACAGTGAAGGCTATGCAGTGTTGTTTTACATTTGATTATTTTCAAGGCAAAAAACGTCTTAACCCCCTTACGTGCCTAACCAGACTTTTGATCAAAATGTTGTAAGTTAATAAATGTTTTTGGGATCATGAATAGCAATGTGCCAGCTCTTTTGTATTCGAGTTAAGGCTTCTTTTTGACCGAGCACATGCACAAGTTATTTTAGATGTGTCTTACTTTGAATCCATTTATAAAGAGAGCCATTCACTCTATTCCTGAATGACTCAAATAGATGAATGACTTACTCATTAAGACATTTACCACCACCTACTCACAGTTTTAGTTTATTAAGAGTATAATTTCATTAAAAAATAACTTTATTTTCCTAAATTAATTAAAAGAAAAACATTAAAGGGATAGTTCACCCAAAAATTAAAGTTCTTGAAGGCTCATGTCGTTTCAAACCTGTATGACATTATTCTTTTGCGGAAAAAAACACTTAAATATGTAATTTTTGGTGATCAAAGATGAGTTTTAAGGGATTCAATGATGGACTACAGGGGGACTTTAAAAGAATCGTGGATGCAGGGATTGTTTCATCTTGCAGACGCTCAGGGAGAGGAACCTGTCACACTCATTTACTTGACCTTTCTCGATGGCCGATCGATAGACGCAGCATGTTTGAGCACCACAGGAATGCTGGGAGAACATTAACCGAACATAAGCCGTGAGTCAGCCTCGTCTTTGTCCGTCAGTCGAGCTAAGAATAAGCAATGCGTTCCTGCAGATCAATCGCTACTGTATTCACAGAATGCGTAAGTGTGTCTATATCCGTCAGCTGACGCCCACGTCAGGCAGAAAGAGCAAGATGTTTCTCAAGTGTTTGAGTGCAAAAGTTTGGATGCTGATGTTCATGTTTGAATTATCAACAGTTCGATGTTAATGCTGTAATAACCGAATTGCACCTGAAACCTTTATTGATGCCAACTAATGTGAAATGTAATTCTCAACGGCACATTTTCCCATTGCAGTTTATTTTCTCCCTTCATTCTCAAAAAGCACAATTTGAAATGCACAGCGTATAATTATAGTTTAAGGCCCAATTATGAAGTGGGCCGTTCTGATCAGACCCCTGGGATGCGTCGGGTTTCTCCAAAGGGAAGTCTGTAAGCGCTGGGTAATGGACTGCTTTACAGCAAACAGACAGAACCTCTAATCTCGTTAGACCTCGCCGGTGTGATGCCGTATTTAGATTGTTTATTTGCTGTGTGCATTTAGATGCTCTCGAGGGGCTCTTGAAGCTTCAGGCGTTTCTATTTCACAGCTCCTCTGATGCGTTCAGTTGTGTTTTGATAGGAGGACACCTTCATGGCCGTGAGGGACCAGAGACACGGCATCATTGGGGCCTTCTGAGGCAGAACATGTGGAGGAAGTCGTGGAACGCAGTCATAAAAATGGAATTTGACGAATTTATTGGATCAGTAAATCTACAGTAGTGGTGCACACTTTATATCTCCCAATTGTGTGATAAAAGCCGCAATTCTGACGTTTATATCACAACTCTGACTTTATAACATGCAATTGCGAGAAAAAAGTCATCTTTCATCTTTTCTTAGAATTGTGAGATATAAAGTCCAATTCTAAGGGAAAAAATTAATTGCAAGTTTATAGCTCACAATTCTGACTTTATAACACAACATTGTGACTACAAAGACTCTATAAAGTCTGTGTAGAGTTTCCTGTTAGAACGGTGTCGCGTTAGCGGCCCCTAAGTTAATAACTAATGATCGTTGCGACGGAAGTGAATCAATCAAATTAACTTTAGCTGGAAAATAACTTTATTCATGAACTGCTATAAAGCCAAAACAATCTCTGTTACTTTAAACTATCCTTGTATCTCTGTAAAGCCACTTTGGAACAATCTACATTGTTAAAAGCGCTATATAAATGAAGATGACTTGACTTGACTTTACATTGGGAGATATAAAGTCATAATTGCATGATATAAAGTCCCAATTGTGTGTTATAAAGTCAGAATTGTGAGCTATAAACTTGCAATTAATTGTTTCCCTTAGAATTGGACTTTATATCTCACAATTCTAAGAAAAGCTGTCAGAACTCGCAATTCTGACTTTTTTCTCGCAATTGCATGTTATAAAGTCGGAATTGCGAGATGTAAACTCGCAATTGTGAAATAAAAAGTCGCAATTGTCTTTTAAAATGTTTTATTCTGTGGCGGAAACAAGCTTCCATAAGAAAAAGCTGAAATTCTTCGACGTAAATGAATTTATTCCAGAAGAAGCTCAAGAATGGAGATTGAAGCATCGTGAGGCACCGTATCATTGAGTATAGAGTTATAAAATGATCTCCTTTAGCAAGAGTGTTTTTCTTTTCTCTTCAGGTGGTGATTGTTGTTTCGTTCTGCTCTCGGCGGACGAGCCGTCAGCGCGCCGGTCAAAGACGATGCTCACGAGCCGATTGGTTCGCTCTTTCCCTCCGCTGCAGTATTTTTGTCAGATTTATTCTCTCTCTCTCCGTTAGTGTAATGTGTGTTGTGTTTGTGCAGCCGCTGGGATTTTACTCTGTATTTTTGGAACACATTCATCCGTCAGACACACTTTACTCAGTTCTGAATCACTGACATATGATGCATGTGGGAACTCGAGTTGTTTCCTGTCTTTGTTGGTTTGTATTGAGGTTCACATGTCTTTTTATACCGTCGTAGGCGTTCGGTTCACTATATTTAGGCGTTTCTTTCTTTCTTCGAATCCTCTGAGACGTTTTCAACTAGAATCCATCAGTAGTTTGGCTTCCTGAAGAGCGTCTGTGATGCTTTCCAAATATTGCCGTCGCCCAGTGGTGTGAGTGTGGGAGGAGTCTATATGTTTGACGGACCAATGGCTGACAGGGGGCGGAGTCAACGAGGTGGGAGGAGAGTTTGGCAAACCTGTGTGGAAACAGTCATTATGTTTTTTTTTGTTGTTTTTTTGTCCACAGTCTTAATTTCAGTCTTAAGGTTTGCATGTGTGTGTTTTTTTTTTAATTATGGCTCAGCTGTGTTATAATTTGGTAAATGCAGTAATATGATTTCATAATGTGCAGACACACACACACACACACACACACGTGTATGTAAATGAAGGGCAGTTGTTGTGTTTTTATTACTCTCCGGCCTGGTTTGCAGTTCTGGTATAATCAGCACTTTAGCTCTGTGTGTGTGTGTGTGTGTGTGTGTGTGTGTGTCTCTTTCCCTCCTCAGCACTTTCAGCCGTAATGATCCGATGTCTAATGGCGGAGACAGATCTGAGTTCAGATCTCTGAGCAAGACACAAGCATTATATTATGAAATGAGAGAATGAAAACTTTGATAAGTTTGCATCATAATACTGTTGTCTTCCTGTTTATTAATGTGGCGCATTAATTGCTGTTTATTAATTTATGAATATTTCTCCAATGTTTTTAATTTGATTATGCTGTCCGCAATGCTTCATGGGAAGCTTGTTTCTGTCACAGAATAAAAAATAAAAAAGCTAATTATCTCAGAATTCGAACTTCATAACTCACAATTGTTTAAATCTCACATTTTTGAGAAAAAAGTCAGAATTGTGAGATATAAACTCGAAATTGCAAGAAAAAATGTCAGAATTACGAGTTATAAAGTCGCAATTACTTTTTTTTTTTTATTCACCGTAGTGGAAACAAGCTTCCATACAAATCTCAGTCTAATCTAAGACAAATGTAATAGTGGTTTAATTTTCAATACTGTGAAGCTGATCAGAGACGTTTGTGGTTTTGTGACGCTTCCGGTTCGTGTTCATGAAGAGAACCTGATTTTTAGTTGATGTTCCCTGACGTCTAATTCATGGCATGCTAATTAATGAATGGCATGTGAAGATGATGTTCTTTGGTGTTGAATTGAATAATGAATTCACATGAAACTAATGGAGTGTGTAATGAATGTGAAAGGCCGAACAGACGCTTTACGATATTTCCCACATTCCTAGGAAAGCATCCGCTCTCACACTCTGTTACGGGCTCTGGATGAGTGTTGATGTTCTGCTGTGGTTCTCATAAGGGTTCGTTGTTGTTTGTGTCGTCAGATCGGTCGGCGCAGGACTCAACTCTCCTGCCAAGACCAACTCCATGGAAAAAAAACTACACATCAAAAGCAAAGAACTGCAAGACACTCAAGACAAATGTCACAAGGTAAGAGCGCAGAGACACCTGGGTGAAGAGATTTCAGGGGTGTGCGATATGTAGTCTATGACTATATTGTAACTGTTGTTGTAAGAATGTGGAAGCTGACATTATGACCCTCACTTTGCTTAGAATGACCCTGAAATTCAATATATGGGACAAAAATGCCCTTGTATGATTGTTTTGTCCTATATTTATTTATGATGTTTAATCAGTGTCACACAAGCAAGTGGACTGTTTTTCCAGAATATCAACACGATTTTCAAATGTGATTTTGTATATCAGTTCAATTTTTACGTTTTAGTCACAATATTGTTTGTTTTTGCTTTATTTCGCCAATGAAAAGTTACAAACAACTGCAACCGAATCAGAGTGGTGATTCATTAATGAATGAATCCGCTGTGTGAAAGAATCGGTTGAGTGAATGATTCAATGACTCACTCATCGAGAGAGAGTGAGTGAGCGGCTTGGTTTTAGTTTCATATTTAAAGTATTGTTTCCTTTTTAAAAAGACGTTTCATATATTTTGATTTTCAAAATATTAATTTGCTGTGTAAATGCTGCATTAGATGCAGGTGTTGTACCACTTCTGCAGTGCAAAAATATACTGTAATATACTTGATACTGATTTTATTTGATTGGTATAAACTAAAGTGTATTATTATTCCAGTTGAATTTGATTAAATGCAAGAATTTGACATGATGCATGTATCTGCCTTTAATGCATGTATGGCCTTATAAAGGTAAAAATGCCCCTGGAAATCAATTCCTTAAAAGTTAAATTAGTTCAATTTAAATGTTTACAAGTTCAGTTCATAATTTGTTTTATTAGTTTAAGAATATGGAGTCGTCTGTCCACGACAGGCCTAAACTAGCCAAGGTACAAAAACACACTTAGGAAAATATTGTCTAACTATCCTTATTGACAAAATACCACAAAATATTTCGATGCTGAATTTTTTTGTCAGTATCACACACGCCTAGTCTGAATGAACACTGAGCTAATTGTGTTTGCAGAGGTGTAAGTGTCTATCATGCGCAGGTTGGCGTAATTCGAGCGCTGCTGTAAAATGCATTTAGACCTGGTGCTTGTGTTTGTGGCCGCTCAGATGGAGCAGGAGATCTCGCGGTTTCAGCGTAAGATGACTGACCTGGAGTCAGTCCTCCAGCAGAAGGATGTGGAGCTCAAAGCCTCCGAGACCCAGAGGAGCATCCTGGAACAGGACCTCGCCACCTACATCACCGAATGCAGTGTGAGTGGAAGATGCTGAACTATGATATATCAACTATACATAAAATATTAAAATGTGCATAAAAATTGCATGCTCTCAAATAAGGCGAATACATTTTTTTTATTCAGTAAAAAAACATGCATATAAACTACGATAGAAACACATTTACTGAATAAATTCCTGGATGCACATGTGACTTTGCCTCAATAGATCATGTGTTTGGATACCTGGACTAACCAACGGACCAATCGCATCACACGCCACACTGTAACATGTAAAAGCATGTAAATAGCTGTGTTTTTATGTGAATTTTAGTATATTGCATTAAAAAAAATGCTAAGATCTACATAAAATATTAAAATATTTTAAAATATATAATTGCATAAAAATAGCATGCTCTCAAATAAGGCGAATTCAAATTTAATTCACAATTATTTGTATAGCGCTTTTCACAACACACATCATTTCAAAGCAGCTTTACAGAAAATGCCACTTTACAATTTACAGTGATCTGTTATCAGAGGAAACTAAGTTATGTATTTCAGAAATTTATATACAAAATCACAGTTAATTTAAACAGTGTAATAATTTAATGCAGAAACAATGCGAGTAATGAATATTTGTTTGTTAACAAATGTCATTTATTGTTTTATTCTGTAAAAAAAACATGCACATAAACTTCGATAGAAACACATTTACTGAATAAATTCCTGGATGCACATGTGACTTAATAGATCATGTGATTGATTGGATAACTGGACTAACCAACGGACCAATCGCATCACACGCCACACTGTGACATGATTTTTTCAATTTGGAAATAAAACAAAGATTATTGAAGTACCTTTTAGAAAAAAACAATCCTGCATACGTCTACATATAATACATCGCTTCTCTTGTTGCCCTTCAACTGAAATTTACAATCAAAAGCCACACAATGTGGCATCGTATCAATGTTTTATTTGACGAGTTGTTGCGTTAAAAATTAGAATAGAAAAAACAGGAAAAAAAGCTCACTGAGTGCAACCATTTGACATCATTGACCCAGAATGCACTGCACACCTAAAATGGTGCCCCCATTGTCCAAAATATGTATTGAACGATATGGATTTTTAAAATAACGTTAATTTTTTCATGGGTTTTCGACTACATATTTCAGTATAAGACATCATTTACATCATATTAAGCCATACTTAATACGCAGGGTTCTCTTTAAGTCAGATGCATAAAAATCTGAATTAGTCTAATTTGAGAGGAAGTATTAAAGCTGATAATCTGTCAGAAAGGTTTGGACCTGGAGTGTCTGACAGAGCAGGACTTTATCAGCACACACTCTTTGATGGACGCATCTATTGTTTCATATCTAGAACAGCAAAACTGACTGGATTTCATATCTGCACTCTTGATGTTCCGCCTTTCATGCAAATACTCTCACTGATAAAACCACTGTTGGCACGCTGGGCAGTTTTTGTTCTGACCTTGCGTTCCAGCAACTGCTGCATCTCTGCATAACAGACGTGTGTGTGTGTGTGTGTAGAGTCTGAAGCGCAGTCTGGAACAGGCTCGTGTCGAAGTGTCACAGGAAGATGATAAAGCTCTCCAGCTCCTCCATGACATCAGAGAACAGAGCAACAAACTCCAGGAGATCAAGGAGCAGGTGAACAAACTTCACTACAAATATATATATATATATATATATATATATATATATATATATATATATATATATATATATATATATATAGGCTGCATTTATTTGATCAAAAATACAGTACAAATCTGAAAATATTATTACAATTTAAAATAAAGTTGTACTGTATAATGTACTTCATTCCTGTGATCAAAGCTGTATTTTCATCATCATTACTCCAGTCTTCATCGATTGTGGATAAATTGATAATCACAAATTTTTTTTAAAAACGAAATCACGATTCTCCCATGATTTTGAATAAAATAACATGTAATTTATTAGAGGTTCTGACAAAATGTTAATTGCTGGAGTCTATTTAAAAAATGTAATTAATCGAAATTAATTATATTTAAAAAAAAATCTGTTTGAGTAATTCAGTTGATGATTCAATGACTCACTTAAAGACTTGTTTCAAATCAGCGTTTTTGAGCGAATCTCTTGAATTAATGATTCAATGACAAATACATTTTTTAAGTCACTTGTCGCCACCTACTGGTGTAACGATGTAATTAAAACATTCAGTCATTGCTGAATAAAAGTTTCTAATCTGTTGAATGGTAGTGTAACGCAGTTTCCAGACAAACATGACGCAGCACAACTGCTTTCAATATTGATAATCCTAAAAGTTTCTTGAGCAGCAAATCAGCATATTATATGAACTCTGCATCAGTCCGAGTGCTTCCCGCGGGATCTCCATTAGCTCGACTTTATTAGCCATTCATTTGCAGAACCTCATCCTGTAATTGAGGGCTCGCTGAGGAGGCTCTTCCACACGCCAGCTAATCGCTAATCATCACACATCATAAAGTTCTTCCGTGTTGCTTTTTCCCTCAGTGTTTCCTCAGAGTTTCCTGGTTTATTGGTGAATGTGTTTCCTCTGTCGTTTGTTCAGGATAATGTCCTGTCAGTGATTGAGTGATCGAGAGAAACTTTTTTTACCTGATCATAGATTAGTGATGTTATGTTTACACTATATTTGAAGTTTATGTTTATGCCAGAATGGGTTTTCTTATGGGACATAATCACAGTTGAAAGGCAAACATGCTGTCTGAGTTCTGGTGGTTCTGTGTGTGTGTGCATGAACATGAGCTCAAGGCATTATGGGGAATAATATTTCACTCACTGAACTAGAAACAAGAATTAGTGGATAATCCTGTGCTGGAGAACGTGTCGTGAGCTGGTTTTAAACCCCGAGTATGCTGGGATCTCTAAAAGGCTTTGTCACAAACTGGCGGGAGTTTGATCTGTTTTTGTGTGGAAATTCTCCAGATTAGTTTGAAATCTTTTCAGCCTATCTGTATACGTGTATATATCAACACACAAACACACACACACTACTGTAAAGCTTCTGTTAGTGTTTATTAGCATGCTAGACACTTTGTTCTTGTTACATTGACGTAATTAAGTGTCATACTGATTGACATCTCAGCAGATCTCATCCAGATCACCGATCAATATCACTCACTCACTCTAAATCACTCTCTCTCTCTCTCTCTCTCTCTCACACACACACACACATTCACTCTCACTCACTCTCTTAATCACTCTCAATCACGCTCTCATTCTCTCACTCACTCACACTCTCACTCACTCACTCACTCACACCTCTCACTCACTCTCTCACTCACGCACACACTCACTCACTCACTCACTCACTCACGCACACTCACTCTCTCACTCACGCACACACTCACTCACGCACACACTCACTCTCTCACACACTCACTCTCTCACACACTCACTCTCTCACTCACTCACTCACGCACACTCTCACTCTCACTCACTCACGTACACACTCACTCACTCAATCACTCACGCACACACTCACACTCTCACTCACTCACTCACTCTCGCACTCTCACTCACTCACTCACGCACACACTCACTCACTCACTCACGCACACACTCACTCTCTCACTCAATCACTCACTCTCTCTCTCACTCAATCACTCACTCACTCACACTCACACACACACACACACT